>NC_136792.1:37208216-37410716 GCF_951216825.1 Electrona antarctica | reverse complement strand
CTCAAAACGAACACAAATTGTTGTCACTGCACGTACTCGTACAGGCTGGGGTAGTGCCTGACAGTGAGGAATGTTGAACGGGACGAGTACTACGGTGTCCTCTCAGTGGGGGCTGGCAGGTGAGCCAGTAGGATACAACAGCAGTGGGAGAAGAAATGAAAGGGGTAAAATATAATTGGCTACTGTCAAATAAACTGCAAATACCACAGCATGGTTGTATGCAGAATACATCCATCCGCTCCACCTCAGCACAATCCATCTCCCAGGGCTCTAGTAGCACATTGAACGGGGATAGACTCCCTGCATGCTCTGGCTGATACCGACAATAAAGGCCCACACATACTCCAGTTTTAGGTGATAAGCTACTCACCTTTAAGGTTGTTAAAAACAGAGAGATGTGTTGGAGTGAGCGGTGAGTCGCTTATAGCCGCGGTGTGACATCATGTTGTACAGTAGTTTTCCCAACCACCGCAGTGAGTTATCACTCAAAAGCTGGAGTATGCGTCCCGCTTTAGCCTCTCCGACATACTACTACTATGATAAAAGACACGTAAATGCCCCCTTTCCATGCCTTAACCAAAGGCAGAATTCAGGAGAATTGCCTTTTCCAAACTCTCCTCCTGAACATCAATGCAGCATTTTATGTTGAAAGAATTGCTCTCTGCTCTGTGTATAAAATCCATGCCGTATCTCCAGGAAAGGCTGTATTATACTTAATAACTTATACTGAAAATGGACGATCTGCGTGACGATCTATTTTCGCTATGCTTGACTAAAGTGGCCCTTTTTAAAAACAATTTCAGGCCATGCTGCTCATCTCACATTCTCTGCACCACCCTGATAAGAAGTGAGAGGTACAGTATGAATACAGTCAGCAGCAGCATGCACTATGTACAGCAGCACAGTAATAGACAGAAACATTTTGTGACGTACCGATTTGGCTCCTGCCCGGAGGCTTCACCTCGTACTCCGTAGTCAGCTCTGAGAAACACAGGAGGAAGAGACACTTCAGGTTTATTTGAGTGACAGTGAGAGAGAGTGAGACAGACAGACAGACAGAGACCTGCATGGGACAATGATAAGTCAAAACGCCAAAATGACAGACAGACAGACAGACAGACATACAGACAGACAGACAGACAGACAGACAGACAGACAGACGAGCTGACTGCCAGTAAAGTATTGATTGACGTGTGCTTCCACAGCTGCAGAGATGGATACAGTACGAACACAAAACCCTGAAGCAGCTTTCTTTTTTTTAAACACAGAAAGAATTCCAAGCTTGTTCTTATACCATACCATGCTGTCTTATGCCGGGCTCACTCCCTTTGTATCAGCATTTACAAAACTGCTATTTTCAGCGTAAAAATAATAATCAGTTTTCAGTGTTAAAACTGACACATCTTCCGATTTTAACCCATTTCAAACCACCTAGAAATGTTTCTCAAAATCTGATTAGCAATTATTATTTTTGCCGTTCAAGCCTGATTCCAATCCGGATTGGCCAAAAATCGGGACTTTGGCTGACATTATCATTATCCTGCTCATTACTGTGTAATGTATTATATATACATAAATATTTGTGTTTGAGCACAAAATGCATTTTAAGAACTCACAAATCTTTTGCGTGCGTGCTTTGCGCGCACACTGTGCGGCCCCCCACACACAATCATTCTACAGTTGTGGCCCCCGGCCTAATCTACTTGAATACTGCAGCAGAGTTCACCTGTTCAGCACCCTGGACAGCTCCACCAGTGACCATTTCAAAGCAGTACTTTGCTAGAAAGTGAAAGGGAGTATTTTCTAGTTTCTAAGTCCCTGGGAGTTGTGTGTGGGAATTGCTTCTTCTTCTGCTTTGCCCAGCCCATGGCTTCAACATTATACAATGACTTGTATCATACTGGCAACCTTCCCATTCCCAGAGTACAGTACAGTACAGTACAGTACAGTACAGTACAGTACAGTACAGTACAGTACAGTACAGTACAGTACAGTACAGGTTGACTACCCACTCAGCTACGGCTGGGTTGGTTTACAATGGAATGTTTCCATTGGCCTTTGGCTACATTAACCCATTAAGGCTGATTCTACAAATGCCTCCTGAATAGTAGTTCTCAAATGTCGGGATATAAATCAGGAGAGAGAATTAATTATTATTAGTATAAAAGATAAACAGCTGAAATTGGAAGTGATGAGTCTGAAACAAGCAGACAATATTGGGACTGGAACACTATAAAAGAACGATTACCATCAGAATACTTTAACCTTTTAACAAAAAAACAAAATATTTCACTTGACACTTGACCCTACAGGGCCTACACATACAGGCTTTTTGACCGGATGTAATTGTGGAGGACAGTGGACAGTGTCAACTGACACCAGATCTGAGTCGTCCGTCCGTCCGCCCGCCCGCCCGCCCGCCTGCCCGCCCGCCTCTCCATATAGAACAGTGGAATTTGTATAGGTTACTGTGTGTAAATGGATTATGTATGATTTATTGATTGACTGATGCTATATTTGTGCTGTGCACTGGCTTGCATTTCGTTGCTGTCGGGCAGAAACCTTGTATCGCCATATTTCAGTTGTTTCTTTTTCTCATATTTCAACGCGCTACTTCACCTTACAAGAGTGTCGGACAAAAGTAGCAAAAATAGCATATCTACACAAGCTCACAGCGTGTGATACAGTAAGTCTGTACAGTGGATAGGTCTGTGGGGTTTATGAATATTAAACCCACAGTCCTGTGCCTATGTCTTTGGCCGATATGGGTGCTCAGCTGATAAGGTTAACTCAATAAGATGAAATCCACAGAGGTGGAAAGAAGTGGCACTCCAAAGTAAGTTACCATATTCTTTATTTCGACATTATGCCTTCATCATAGAAAGTAGAAAGTTTAAAATGAATACACATTCACACGACCCCTTTTTATAGGGCATGACATCGATCCTCCCCACCTGCAGGGGGATGTTTTAGTTTGGGAGTGTGACATCATTCAATCACAGACAATAAAGGAAAGTAAACGGTTGTTACGATAACCATCCATTTGACAGTGTAGTATAATAACTACATTTGGATCCATTGGAAACCCAGTTTTTTCCCATTTCCTGAAAAGTAACTGTTTAATTTGTACATACAAGGTTTCCACCCGACAGCGACGATATTCATGCAGGACTCGTAATAAAGCAGAAAGCCTGGATGTCCATTATGACCCATAAGCAGGAAATGATGTAATCTACAGGAACTATAGGATGACATCAGCGTATGTTGTCATTCATTGGGTGTGATGGATGGTCCAACAGACATGCAGCAGAGTAGCAGACAGTGACAGCTTTCTAATGGCCCTGCAGTCTCGTCTATTAAAACTGTAGCTGCTGCTAACTCAATAGTATAGAAGTGTATAGGCTAGGTCAGGGGTTCTCAATGTGGGAGCAAGGGTTCCTTGGGGGGAGGGGGTTCCAAGGGGTCCCCAGCTAAATGACTGATACAGTTAGGAGTAACTCTGCGGAATGTGTAAATCGAACCAAATGGACCCCTTACAGGTACACTCTCAGACTAACATTAAACACTGAGGATCTTACAATGTAGATTTGTGTCCCCACGCACGCACGCACGCACGCACGCACGCACGCACGCACGCACGCACGCACGCACGCACGCACGCACGCACGCACGCGCACACACACACACACAGTAAAGTGGTGGTTCCCAAACGTGGTTTGCCCGGGACCCAAACTAGTGAAGATAGCAGATCTACAAGCTCACAACGCGTAGCTTCGATCCGCATTGTGAGCTATTTTCACTACATCTTCAAAAATAAATTCCATAACTTATTTTCAAATCTTTGGAATTTCTTTGATTTCTTCGTTAAATAATATCATTAAAATCATTTTTAATTCGTGTTTTGAAGTGTCCGCGACCCACAAATGTGTCCCACCGACCCACTGTTTAAGAAACTGTTCCATCCAGCGCTGCAAGTAAGTAGTAAGTACAGTAGTAGTCAGTATTACTCAGTAAGTGTCTTACCGGAGCATCGTTTCTGCAGGGAGAGGATCTCCATGTGCAGGCCGTGCAGTAAGGTGAGGTGTTCCTGCCTGAGGAACACCATGCTCCTGTCCACCGCCTGGATCTGCCGGGTCAGGGTGCTGTCCGCCGTCTCCATGGCCCCGACCTCCCCACTCCTAATGTACACCAGAGGCAACACACACCCATGAAGAGGAGAGACATCCGTGTCCATGATGGCTGCTCCTTGCCTCCTTCCTCGCACCTGCGCCCAGGACAACAACAAAAAGAAAGACATGCCATCTCCGGTTTACTTCCCGTATCTGCGTGAAGTATAGGGGGTGCATCTCTCACTGAGAGGAGGTAAGATGTATAGGAAAGTGCTTGCTACCAGGAAGACTTTCCAGGAAGACATGACACTTTAGAAGAATTTACGTCCCACTTCTCTAAACAAAATGTCCTCTGCTTTTCCTTTCCTTTCCTCTCTCCTCTGCTTCATGCAAGGATGTGTAGTAAATGAGGATTTAATTTAAGTTAAATTTGAGATGCACCCTATACTGGAGGCTGCCTTATTAGGAGACTGGAAGCAGGTTGGAGTCTATCCTTATTTCCAATTGGATAGTGAACGTGAACACAGCTTCCGCCCCATGGTCACTAACTAAATATTAGATGCGATCACCATGCACAAAGCCACACAATATTTCCAAGATTTTCATACTAAAAATTTTCAGAGAGATAAATCTACTTTATTATCGATCTTTCTCTGTCCCAGCAACACACTAGTGGACTAGCGCCAGTAAACATAGGATTACTGCGAGATTTTCCAGACGGCAGCACCCACTTAGGAGACCATTTGGATTTGTGTACCATTTCGCCTCTAGTGGCTCCATTTAGGATGGTGTTTCTTCATAAATTAACCATCTTTGCCCCTACACACACTGGAGACAACACACACACACTGGAGACAACACACACACACACACACACTGGAGACAACACACACACACTGGAGACAACACACACACTGGAGACAACACACACACACTGGAGACAACACACACACACTGGAGACCACACACACACACTGGAGACAACACACACACTGGAGACAACACACACACTGGAGACAACACACACACTGAGACAACACACACACTGGAGACAAAACACACACACTGGAGACAACACACACACTGGAGACAACACACACACACACACTGGAGACAACACACACACTGGAGACAACACACACACACTGGAGACAACACACACACTGGAGACAACACACACACACTGGAGACAACACACACACTGGAGACAACACACACACTGGAGACAACACACACACTGGAGACAACACACACACACTGGAGACAACACACACACTGGAGACAACACACACACACTGGAGACAACACACACACTGGAGACAACACACACATCTGTCCCTTTACAGAATCATTATGGTCACATCACAGGTTTACTGGTTTAGATCTAAATCATATTTTTAGTTACCGTATATGCATTTGTCATGTGTACAGTGCATGCAGTAATTTCAGTATTTGCTAATGTACTGTATTTAAGTACATTTTGTATACTTCTACAACCCTACATCCCAGCTAGTGGTAGCCTAAATGGCGTATACGTTTTAGCCACTACATTTTTTTAAATGATTACAAAAACATATATTTTACTTAGTCTCAATTCACAAATAGCTACATATCTACAAGTTTGCATGCCATCATAATCCTGGCTATATGCGCTCGTAGATCGTCTATTTAGAAAAAAGTTTGGCAAATGTTGAACGATTTTGATCAAAATTATGAAATGGTGACATTGTAAATAATGAGTAAAGTAGCCTAAGTAGGGCCTATAATTCAGAGTATACTACTTTCCACCACAACTGGACTGGACAGATCATGGTTAATAGCCATATGCTTTTGTGTCAGCCTTGGAAGACTATTATACTGTAGGTATGCTATTTCATTTTGTATACGAAAGAAAGTCAGACTCGTCCAAATACATAATGATAGGCTAGTCTCGATCCAAAGCTACTTTTGTGTATTTGCCTGGAAGAGAGAAGAAAGCTAAATTAAAAGTCATTATTCATGCGAACAAGTGATAACCCTTTCTGTCTCAACATTAAATGAAGAGAACCGGATCAACTGCAGGATCAACTGTGCACAAGCTAGGCTACATCTTTCTATTGAGGTCATGTGGCATCGAGACAGATTAAAATGACATGCAGACAAGCAGCAACGCATTAGATAGCATCTCCAATTATTCAAAGCGCTCCATTAGCCTAGAGAGAGAGAGATGCTGCAATGATGATCTGATGAGGACGAATATTAAATGGTTAATATTCGACGTGCAACGACGGTGCGCTTACCTTTTCCAGGAAATTATGTTTATGTACCAAATCTCATGAAATATGATCCGATGATGAAGCTCTATAAATAAACAAGTCGCTCGACCACCGGAGCATGCTGCGGTTGTTTGCTGGGTTGGTACCATAAATCATGAAGGCTGCGGGACGTCCACCATCAAAGACGTTTCAATAGAGTCAAGACAAATAGCTGCATATATGTGCCGACGACGTTTTTCATGGTGATAGAAAAATAAATGATCAAGGAAGTAATCAATGCTATAGCCTTATAGGCCTCCTCCTCCTGCAAGAACCAGAAATACGGTAAACACTGCCTCTTCGGCGCTGCTGCACCACAAACTGTCCTGTTGTAAAATAATGGTCCCTTTGCTGCAACATCTGCGTCAGATCAGAGAGGATTTCTGTTTAGATGTTTAGAGAGGAGGAGAGGAGGTCAGTGGAGGAGAGGAGGAGATGATGATGATGATGATGATGCGCAGTCCGTTATGGAGCACATCTCTGGACCTGCGCCCGCGGAGCAGACAGACAGACAGACAGACAGACAGGCAGACAGACCGGCAGTCAGTCAGTCAGTCAGACAGACAGACAGACAGACAGACAGACAGACAGACAGACAGACAGACAGACAGGCTGTAGAATGATGAAAACAAGCCATCGTGACCGGAACAATTGCATCGTACGACAGACCTCACAGTGCATGCTGATTGGAAGATTGCTTCGGCAATGTCACGTGTTTTCTCATGCCAATAAAGCTCCTTTGAATTGAAATTGAATTGGAAGACCCCCCCCCCCCTCCCTCCCCCCTTTGGAGACTTTGGCGAGAGGATGGATCGTGTCAGACTCAGAGCCATAGGGTCAGAGCCCCTGCGAAAGTAGGCAGGCGGCAGGCATATAACAGTTCGTAGGCCTATCAATAAACATTAATGTTAGTTATATTCATATATTATTTATAACGTTCTAGACTACACAAAACACATCCTCCCCCCCAACGGCAGCAAAGTGCATTAGGCTATGGACCATGCATGCAGAGCTAAGCCTATAGGGTCCCCAAATTATTTTTGTGGGCCCCCAGGTGATTAGCTTATTAGTTTACAAAAGTAGTTTAGTTTAGTTTTAGTTGACAATATATCATTTATCAGAGATTGTGAGCTTTTAGATCAGCTATTTCAGAGCGATATACCTGAGCTCAACCAAACATAAAATTACTTGTCTTTTAGTTCTGGATCCAGACAGTAGGCCTATAGTCCCTCTTAACATTTTAGTCTATTTGTTGATGAAATTGTCAATATATATTTATCATTACATCACATATATCACTGAAAAAAGGTATTCAACTAACATTTTTTAAGGGACTAAGCCCTTCTTCCTTCTTCTTCTCCTTCCGCCTAAAATAGCAGTTCTGGCTCAATCGTTTTTTGCGAAACTTGGCTATATGGTAGAGGGCTATGCCAAACGGTGAGGATGCAAAGCCTACGACCATTGGCCAAAGGGTGGCGCTATAGCACTCAACTGAAAATGCAAACTTTGAACAGGCATAGTTTATGAACCGTTTGTCCGTCGGGAATAAAACTTCGATACACATATGAGTCTCCTCATGCTTAACAACTTTCGTGTTCTGACTTTTGACTTTCGACCTCTGATCTTTAGATCACACGCCATTTTGAATTATATGAAACACAGTTAAAATCGATCTCCTCTTGGGATCTTTGATGCATGAAACTTGCTACACGTGAACTTTGGACGAATATCTAAAAACTGGTGTCTCCTTTTTGTTTTTAACTCCATTATTGCTCGCTAGGTGGTAGCATAAGCACATCAAACCTGTGCCACCCGTCCGCTCTCACTCTATGATCCTTCTTTCATTTCCGGGTTCTCAGTGAGGTGCATGGGGGCTGTTGTTGTGAGGACATTGATCGTTAGCCGTAAGCTCATATATACCGTGTAGCTCTCGTTAGAAGCAGTTACATTTCCGTAGCGATGTTCACGGTCGTCGGGATGCGCAACAGATCACCATGGACAGCGCTTGAAGCTTTAGAGATACAAGGCTTTGAAAATCCTGTTATAATGGAGGCTTAATGGAGCTGGATTTAAAAATCCCATAGCTAGTGAGGACGGAGGCTCTCCATAGCAACTGGAGCAATAACTGTACGGATATAACTAAACTTTGCTGTTTCATAGCTTTGCTTAATTACTGATTCAGACCCTCCGCAAAGGGGTTATAACAAACAGGTCTGGTAACTGTGATTTAACACACACCAAGGTAACATTTATATTACTCAAACACACATAGCCTCGACGTTGCAATAATGCCCGTAAACAATCACTTGATTTTGGCCATTTTATTACTATTATCTCATAACACACTCACACACGTACAAACATACTTCTACTACACTTGTGTACAGTATAAAGCCTTATTTGCCTTGTCTGGCCCGTGTTAGATCTAATACAATAGCATGATGATCATTACAACAAAGGAATCTGGGACCGTGGCGTTTAGGTAATAACTGCGAACACAAGGGAAACACAAGATACATACTATTAATTCACAGATATAGCGACTGCATAGATGCATCATTTATGACTGAATTTAGAGCATTTAACGAACATATAACACATTAAAAGGACTTACTTAAACGCGTCATCCCGTTTGCTACATTGTTTCTGTAGGAATGAACGAACACATCGTGCCCCCTGGTATAGCTCGCCCCTTCCTCTGTCACCCGACACTTCCTATCCCCATACCATGTCCTGTCCTAGTATGAACTCGCATTCCTGGTATATAGTATTAGTAACACATTGGTAACACATTTACCCCCCAATTAGCTGTATTAATATCTACATCCCTGAGATATACTGCAATTGGTTGATAAGAGGATCTCTGTTCTTATATAACACAGAGTATTTACTGTATAGGCAGTGAACTTCATAATAGCACCAACACTCTATACATAAATGACACAACATGAAGTTACAAATATAAGCTGGGCCGGCACTTAATATTATAATGATCCCACTCACGGAATAAACCCGACACCTCCCACTTTTAGGCTACGGTTTGAAATAAACCCAGTAGGCTAAATAGATTCCCCACAATCATTTGCAAACAAAAACATTCAAACAAAAATAAAAAATAAGTATATCAATCATGCTTCTAATCGATGAACGCCTCCGGATGGCACTCACCAGCTGAACTTATGAAATAATAAACCTAGTTTACTTTCATGCACTGAATTAATTTTGATCTCAATCTGACTGTAGGAGGTAGGCACCACCGCTTTGCTCCTTACTGAGTGACAAGTATGCCCCATCACCCAGCTGCCTCAAGTAAACACCCACTGACTAGTCTTACTCGCGCAGCATGCATATGGAAGAGTTCGTTAGGGTATTTCTCAAGAGGACTTTCTAGTCTAATTCACTGATCTTCAACCGGGATTAGGACAACCAGCCGCCGCACATCACGATGGAGGATGACGGATGGCCATGCCACCACGTCTTTCACCACCTGCGACCAACTGATGGGCAGACTTGGACATGTCCGCACCTTTACGTCCCTGACGACACCCTGGTTATCTGGATTCACCTCCACGACACGACCCATCCGGAATCGACCTCGTAGAGCATTCTGGTCCGCGACCCACACCAGGTCGCCGACGGCCACATTCCGTGCTGGAACGTGCCATTTCTCTCGGATGAAGAGATGAGGGCCCGCCAGCTGGCTCCACCGCTTCCAGAACTTGTCCACCTCGCGCTGTACCGCCCGAAGACGACTGTACGGGTAGCTAGGGAAGTCAAAGCCCAGGATGTCTCCCCTGGGCCCTGCCCGCCCCAACAGCAGAGAGTTGGGAGTGATGATGTCCACGGAATCCTCGTCGACTTGAGTTCTGGCTCCGATGGGTCTTTCGTTGGCCAGGTTAGCAGCAAGGTAGAGTAGAGTCTGGAACTCCAACGCCGACAGATCATCGGTGTCGCCGACGCTGCTCAACGCCCTTTTCAGAACATGGACGGCAGCTTCGGCCGCCCCGTTCCGATGCGGTGAGTCCGCTGGGCTAAACTCCCATGCCCAGTCGGTCCCTGCAACTGCTGCTCTTTGCTGGATCTGCTCCTTGTCAATGTCCCCTAGGAACTTGTATAGATCCTCCAGTGCTGGCCTCGCGCCAACAAAGTTCGTACCCTGATCAGACCACAACTTTTTTGGATGGCCTCTCAGAGCAGTGAATCGCTGGTAGGTCTGCAGAAAGCCTTCTGTAGACAAGTCCTCAACTAGGTCTGCATGGACAGCCCGTGAGGCCATGCAACTGAAGACCACGCCCCAGACTTTTCTCTTAATGCGTCGCTTCACAGTGCCCCTGACAGTGTAAGGACCGAACAAATCCAGCGTTGTGTACTCGAACGGAGCTGCTGGACTTGTGCGCACTGTAGGAAGATTAGCCATCACTTGACTGGATAGCTTAGCCCCCCGTTTGCGACAAAACAGGCAAGAGTCGATCACCTTACGTGCGACCCTTGGCCCCTGAACCACCCAGGCTTTCTTCCTGACTCGCAGGAGTGTCCCAGCCACGCCCTCGTGGTTTGCACGATGGGCCTCCTCACACAGTAGTGTGCTGAGTCGTGCCTCGTAAGGAATGATGGGCACGCCCTGGCTTTCTTGGTCAATGGTCTGAACCCGGCCTCGGCATAGCAAGAGACCTGTCTTGTCGTTCTTACTAACTACAAGACGGTTTAGTGTCGTTGTCGGGAAAGAAATTCCCTCTTGGGCGGCAAGGCACAGCTCCTTAAATGCTGTGTCCCGCTCTCTGACAGAGAGCACCGCCCCCCACTGTACACGACTGCCGGACTTGAATAAGCCTCCGTGGCCGTGCAACACTCTGCGGACGTAGCCAACTGCCCCGCAGAGTTTTGACAGTGTGCTGCATCTAGCCAAGTCCATTTGGTTCACAAGGCCTGACCCCCACAGCTGTTCAGTTTCGTCATTAGATGCTGCCACAAAACCCCCATCACTGACTGGTGAAGGACCCCTGCTGACCGCTGGAGACCCCCCATTGTCTGGTGAAGATCTGCCACTGACTGGTGAGGACCCGCCACTGTCTGGCAGTGGCGCGGACCCCTGGTTCTTAGTTTGGGATCTAGTAACAGCAGCAGAGAATGCTTTCATTTTGAACACTTTTCTCTGCAATGTACTCACGATTTCCCGCGAGGAAGCAGCCACCTCAGCAGCTGACTTCATAGGCCATTGGTCGACTGGTCTGGCTAGGAACTCTGGTCCCTTTTGCCACAGGGAATCACTGTCTAATTGCTCAGGAGAACCCCCCCTCGTGACTAGATCAGCTACATTTTCCACCCCGGGAACCCACCACCAGTCAGTCACAGGCCCCGCCTTCTGGATTTCCCCAACCCTATTGGCGAAGAACGTTTGGAACCCATAACTGTCCCTTTGAATGGCACCCAGCACTGTCTGGCTGTCGACAAAGTGATACCACTTCTCGATTGTCAGCCTGCTATGCTTCAGCACGTACCCTTTCAGTCGTGCGGCAAAGACAGCCCCGCAGATTTCAGCTTTCACTGCATCACCCTTTTGGTCTAGAGGAGCCAACTTGGCTTTTGACTCCACCAGACGAGTCTCCACCCCGCTAGCAGTTTCCCACCGCAGGTAGAGCACCGCTCCGTAGGACTCTGAGCTCCCGTCGGAGAAGGTGATGCCCCAGGGTTTCCCCACCCATCCGGGCGGAGTGATACACCTGGGGAACGTGATCGCACTCAGCTTTGCGTATTCCTCAAAAAGTTCAACCGCTCTCACGCGGAGATCGCTAGACAACGGTTGATCCCAAGTGTCTTTGGTCAATGACCCCGCCTCTTGGAACGCCCTCCTGACTAGAATAACGCCTTTCTGTTTCAGAGGCGTCACAAGGCCAATGGGATCATACAGCCCCGCTACTTGACTCAGCAACATACGCCGAGTCAGAGGATCTGGCGTCTTCTCCGCCACCTCCCCCAGAGCAAGGTTTTCCTCGCTCCGCACTTTCTTTTTTCTGGCGGAAAAGTTTATGGCAACCATGATGAAGAGGCTGTCCTCCTTCACATGGTAACCAACCCCCAGAGCCTTATTGTCCTCCTCTCTCATCTGATTCGGAAACAACATAGTCTCTGGTTTCATTTCTCCATCTCCTTCCCTCCCACTTTGGCCTGACCGTACCCAGGGCTTTAGGTGAAACCCCCCGGTAGCCAGAATGGTTTTAACCCCCGCCAGTACCTCCTCCAGCCTCTGGGGGCAGTTGTGAGATAGAAAAATGTCATCTACGTAAGCGTTCTCCACGATTACGTCCCTCTCGTCAACCATGTGGGTGAACTGAGGTAGATACGCTGTCTCGCGCATCGCTATTTGAGCTATGCTACCCGCTGGACGGTCTCCCATATTGACCCGTACAACTGCATAGTCTTCAATCTTGCTGTCAACTGAGTCTCTCCATAGGAACCGGTGCAAATGTACCTCCCGCTCTTCTAGCCAAACGGAGTGGTACATTTTGCTTACGTCGCCAATGGCGGCGTATTCCCCCTCCCTGAAACGCAGCAACACTGCTCGGATCGGGTTCAAAACATCGGGCCCCTTCAGCAGGATACTGTTCAAACTCACGCCCCGGAATTCTTGACTACTGTCCCAGACTATCCTAACTGGCGTGGAAACTGAGTGTGGGTTTGGTGCCATAAGATGGTTGATCCACCAAACAGCCCCGTTCCACATGTCCATGGCAGCTTTAGACAGCTTGACAGCAGCACCTCTTTTGAGCATTTCATGCACCTGGCTAGCATAGGCCTGGTACCACACGGGATCTCGCCTGAGACGTTTCTCAGACTTTAAGAACGTGGCCTCAACCGCCGCCCTATTATTTGGTAAAGTAGACGGGTCCTCTTTCCAAGGATAGCTCGCGTCCCAATGCGACTCATCGCTGTGAGAGTCGCTTGTCTTAAAAGTCAGGCCCCTCTTGACAATCTCCATTTCTCTCTCGTCAGCGAGAGACATCTCTTTGCCACCAGGGGCGCATTTTCCACAACGACAACCCCCACACAGGGGATCGCATGCCGCGCCAATACTGTCCCAACGCCACCAAGACAGTGCCGCGCTGGTGTCGGTATGGCATGTAGCAGCCTTAATTTCAACGGCTCCACCTCTCATTGAAAGAGCAAAATGGGTTGACGCCCACTGTCCTGTGATCATTTCACTGGCGTCGAATAGAGACGGATGACATCCGCTAACCGTCTTACCCAAAATCCCCGACCACAGTACCAAATCTCCACATCTAGCCAACCGCTGTGGGGCTAAACGACCCTCACGCGCACTGATAAGTATTTCCACTTCCAGTGGACGTCTCAACTCCTCCGGATCGGTGCCCGGGAAAAGATCTGCAATGCGCCTAGGATTAACTGGACAATTGATCTTTGCAATCTCATTCAGACCATAACAAGTCATGTCATGGTCCAGTGGAGAAGAGCCCTTTTCCCCCATTGTCTTCAACTTAATGGAGTATTTTTTCGTCTTGAATGTCTTTCTCATCCCCCCAACGCCCTGCACGCTCAGAGTGACAGGTCTTCCTTTCAGCCCGAGCCTGTCTGCAGCTTTGTGGGTGATATAATTCGTATCAGAGGCGAGGTCAATCAAAGCCCCCACCCAATCACCGCTTTTCGTGGTTACTTCCAGCGTCATCATCAGAGCAGGCATCTCTCCGCCCTCAGTGCAGCCTGTCGCGGCTGTATTGTTCGTGTAAGCTTTGCGCACTATAGCTAGTTGCTTTGGCGTCAACTCGGCCTCAGCAAGCTTAAGTTCAATTTCATGTGTAGGCCCACGTGAGTCCCTCCCCACGCTACTAGCCCCCCCTCTCGCGCTGTCACTATTATTATTACTAGTGCTACTATCCCCATTACGTGGACGCGCCTTGGGGCACAACTTGAAATTATGAGGAGGCGACGAGCCGTCCCTTTTGCACTCACTTAACCTACACAGGAAATTGTCATTGCGCACTCTGCATTGGCCGTCATGTAGATATAAACACTTAAAGCATGCTTTATGTTTTTTCGCATACGCACGCCGGCCTTCAACGTTGGCTTTCATGAACATTTTACAACGGAACAATGCCCCTGAGTGATCGCTCTCTCCGCAGATTACGCACGAACCCCGCGCCTCCTCGCCGCTAAACGTAGCCCTTGTCGAAGCACGCTTCTCGCGCGCCCCGTTCCCCGGCTTATCATTCTGTCGGTCATTATTACGGCTACGTGGGCTCGGATCACTTCGTTTGGTCCCTATGCCTTTTGCATTTAATTGTTCTTGTTCAACGAGCACTTTTGTATGCTCGCGTAAGAAGGCAATGAAATGCGGGAACCTGTTTTGGCTATCAATATTATTATTTGGATTACAACGCATCACAAGCCACCGTTCTTGCATTTCTGGCGGCAATTTAGCCTCTAAATTGTGAATGACGAGCTGATTTTGAATGACGTCGCCAGCATTCAGATCCGCTAGATCCAGCACCGATTGCTCTATTAATCTAACAAGATGTAATGTCTCCTTTGGCTGGCCACTGCTTACAGCGGGCACACTTTCCAACTTCATTATAATCTCCTTGACAATCTGTCCTACGTTTCCGTAGTGGAGTTCTAATTTCTGGTAGACCTCATCTGAAGTCTGGCAATAATCAAGCCTTAATTCATCATTTATCCTTTTATCAATGGAATCAATCAGTAGCTGGTAACGCATGTCATCACCCCATCCAGGATTGTCAAAGAGTGCATAAATCCTATGCCACTGTTTCTTCCATCTGAAGTATTGCATGCGTTCCCCACTGAATTGGGGTAATTTCATAGGCTGAGCAGCCAGTTTGCTACCGGCTGACTTCTTTCCTCCATTGTCAACGGCGAGAGGTACACTTTCTTGTTTAATTTCCTCTTTCATTTCTATTACTATTTCGCCTTTGTGCTTTAAATCCTGGAGATTGGCACTCTTAAGTGCCTTCAAAGCATATATCTCAGCTAATACCTTGGCCAAATTCTCGTCAGAAATGCAACCTTCCCAAGAGTTTAGTAACGTCTGCATGTCTGTTAATGATCGCTCAATTACACTCTCCAGCCCGTAAATAAGACTTAGGTTAATATCCTGTTCTTTGTAACGGTCAGGACGCGCTCTGCCTGCTGCCTCTGCCGCCCACTTGAGGGCGCGCTGCACAGAATCTTCTATGAACCGCGTCCATAAGTTTTCCTGCAATTCTGTCCGAGCCAAAAGATAGGATATCTTTGCGGCATTGAGTCTCGTACTAACGGTAGCTATGTCCAAAGCGTTTTCACCAGCCTCTTCCATTGCACTTTTATAATCCGTGCTACAGGTTAGAAGCTCATCAAAACCTATATCCATGTCTTTCAGTAAAGCCTTAAGTTCACTTTCGGACTTATGGGCAGCCGTACTTTTGGCTTTGGTCGTTAACCTTGTTAACGCGCCTTGGCTCGCCGAGCGCGCTTTCTTTAACGCATCTAAGGCTGCCATGGTTACACGAGGCTACTCGCTCGCCCCCCCCACCAACCTTGTCTCTCTTTTTAGATGGCCGGTCGGCGTTCCTCTCTGGCGGCCAGTCGTGCTGTGAAACATACACAATGCGTAGCCCCAATTCCTATGCTATTAGCGTTAGCATTGGCTAGGCTAGCCCCAACAACATCCAACTGGAGTTACCCTCCTTTAGCTTAGCATTAGCGTCAGTCAGCCCTCCTTTAGCTTAGCATTAGCGTCAGTCAGCCAGTTAGCCACCGTTAGCCTAATGCTAGTTGGTTGCTAGGCACAATGCAATGTCAATGGGAAGGTGGCTAGCTCCTTGCTTGTTTACAATTTAGCTTGGTCTGGTATACCCCCCAAAGTCAATGCACAGTTCCTTTCTGCAACACACAATTCCAGCGATATTCCCCCCCAATGCACAAGCACTCATGTGGGCACTGAAACTCTTTATTTAGGTCGGCAAAACCGGATGCTTCCTAGCACCCAGGGCACAACCTCTTTAGCAGCAGGATCACGCTGCTAGCATCCTTTCCCGAGTTAACTCAGGTCACCTTGGTACGGCACGGATGATTCCCGCAGATATCAGCTACCTCCTGCAGCCTACGGGTTTCGGTCGCTGGTCCTTGGACACGGCGATCGATGACGGGTCAGCGGTGCTCCGCAAACGCTGGATGGCCGTCTCTCGTTGTCTTGCTTCCCAGCTAGCGTCACGCTAACAGCAGACAACCACCATTGATCACGTAGTAGCTAAGCTAACAGCTAAGCTAACACGGGCCAATGGCTTTCATTAGCATTGCGGATCACACAATGCTCGTATTACTTTGAATAGCTACGGTGGATTAAGTACCGTTGCTTCAGTAACACGTCGGTGGGTTACACCGCAATGAATTATTACTCACCGGTGATTACACACGGTTAATTATTACTATGGTGAATTACACCACATTTAATTATTACTCTGGTGAATTACAGAGCATTTAATTATTACTGTACGGATATAACTAAACTTTGCTGTTTCATAGCTTTGCTTAATTACTGATTCAGACCCTCCGCAAAGGGGTTATAACAAACAGGTCTGGTAACTGTGATTTAACACACACCAAGGTAACATTTATATTACTCAAACACACATAGCCTCGACGTTGCAATAATGCCCGTAAACAATCACTTGATTTTGGCCATTTTATTACTATTATCTCATAACACACTCACACACGTACAAACATACTTCTACTACACTTGTGTACAGTATAAAGCCTTATTTGCCTTGTCTGGCCCGTGTTAGATCTAATACAATAGCATGATGATCATTACAACAAAGGAATCTGGGACCGTGGCGTTTAGGTAATAACTGCGAACACAAGGGAAACACAAGATACATACTATTAATTCACAGATATAGCGACTGCATAGATGCATCATTTATGACTGAATTTAGAGCATTTAACGAACATATAACACATTAAAAGGACTTACTTAAACGCGTCATCCCGTTTGCTACATTGTTTCTGTAGGAATGAACGAACACATCGTGCCCCCTGGTATAGCTCGCCCCTTCCTCTGTCACCCGACACTTCCTATCCCCATACCATGTCCTGTCCTAGTATGAACTCGCATTCCTGGTATATAGTATTAGTAACACATTGGTAACACATTTACCCCCCAATTAGCTGTATTAATATCTACATCCCTGAGATATACTGCAATTGGTTGATAAGAGGATCTCTGTTCTTATATAACACAGAGTATTTACTGTATAGGCAGTGAACTTCATAATAGCACCAACACTCTATACATAAATGACACAACATGAAGTTACAAATATAAGCTGGGCCGGCACTTAATATTATAATGATCCCACTCACGGAATAAACCCGACAATAACTAAAAGGTAAATTAACGGTCGCCGCTTTCATATATGGAGTATACGGTTGTCTACGAACATGTACGTAGTTAGCACCTCTACCCTAGCTACGATTATAATCGTAGATAGCAGAGAAAAAGTTAAAATTAAGCTTTTATGAGCCAATGAAAATGTCAGTGTTATGAAAATTCTTCTTCTACCCTGAATACATACATGCAGTGTCACATGTTTGGTAGAGAGTCATGCCAAATAGTACTGAAACCAGTCTTACTCCAATTGGCCAAAGGGGCGCTATATCAATTTTGAACTTTGAACAGGCATAACTCATGCCTCATTTGGCCAAAAGCCATGGCACTTGTTTCCACATCTGTGGGGAACACATCTGTTACTTTGACTAGACCTCATCAGTTTTCCCCACATTTTGAGCAGTTTAAAAAACGCTTAAACCTGATTTTCTGCTGGGACTTTTGAGCAATTTGCGTGAAATGTTCTACACACAATCTATGGGCCATTATCTGAAATCCCAGTTGAAGAAAAGTTTGTACGTGAAAATTTGTAAAAAATAATAAAATAAAAAAATTGTCTGCAAGCAGCGATAGCAGGCACTTTGAACAGGCATAACTCATGCATTGTCTGTCTGTCTGTCTGTCTGTCTGTCTGTCTCGCTCTCTGTTTGGGGTACGAACATCTGCAATACCGCTGGGTGACCTAAAGTGGCACTGTTGAGCAACCGAAAAGGGCTTATTGCTTGGTCCCGCCTTATCGCTGCTTGCAGCTATACTTGTCATACTATGTCATTGTGTTAGTAGACGAAATGAACACTGCTGTGATCAAAATACGATTGTACATTCTCTAGTTCTAGCCTATTTACTTCTTTAACCACTCTTTATGACTGTGTTTACAATTGCAAATACACACTCTGCCTTTATTGTCACATCACTAGTTTACATGTGTAAAGAAGTTGGTGAAAACCCACGGTTGTCCAGAACCGCCACAAAAGGCCTCTGCCCGGGCTCTGGACAGGGCCCCTGCGCAGGTATAGAGCTGGCCTGACATGCATGTTCTGACATCACAACACTCCATATTTGGGCATGCCTGACACAGGCTTAAACAAGCAGAGTTATAAGCCCCGGGAGAATAAATTAGTTTTAAGGACCGAGCAGACTACTGTATGGGCAGTCTGTTCCAGTGGCTGGGGCCGGTCAGGAGCAACTTGTCAGCCGACCTCAGGGCCCTGGTGTATGGGCCAATACATTGATATTTAATGATATGTGTGAGGATATATACCGTACATGTGCATGGTGCTGGGCTCCACTAGGACTCAAATGAACGAGAGAGGGAGACAATACTTTGTTCTTTAGTTTTTATTTTCACATTAAACTATAATTTCTGTTATTGTAAAACGAAAACATACAAATTGGAACTCTTAGTAATTACAGAACCGGAATTACAAGTACAAAGTATATGTACACTTTAGACACAGTTTGGTGAATAATCATGTTCATGGAAGGTATAGGTGATTTATCCTATAAAAAATCCTTAAAAATGTATCTCTTAAAAAAATAAAAGGAAAAACCTTTGGCTGTTCCCTTCACTGTCTGAAACGATTTGGAACATTTACACCTATAATGACATGCACAGTATAGGGAGGTCAGGTTAGAACGTGGTTATGAGCCTGTAGGTTTTCTAAATATTGAACCAATGAAAAGTAGAGCCATCCAAATGAATACATATAGTTGCTGTTAGGCAGAAACCTCTGATAAGTTTTGTGTTTTTTCGTAAATTAACAGCCTACTTGATCACACTACATCACTCATACAAAAGCATCAAAAGTAGCAGATGTGCAAGCTCGAAATGTGGCGGGAAGCGACGTGTTTTGAGCTTGTAGATCTGCTACTTTTAATCATTTAGATTTTTTAGATATGAGGTTTCCAGTTTCCAGAAAACCAGAATGCAGGGAACACTACAGCACTGTAGTTGTGCTCAGAGATGCCTCCATTCTTTTTTTTTTTTTATTATCTTTATCGCACAATTTTGTAACCCATTTTTCACCCAATTATCTAATGTGATCCTGGGCTCTACACAGCACACCCTCCACCAACCTGGGGAGAGCAACGGACTTGAACTCATGCTTCCTTCATGCATGAGTGTCCAAGTTGCTCCTTGGTTGGACGTAGCGCATGGAAGGAACACGTTATTCCAACCATTTCCTTTCCCCTCCATCAGGCGCCCCGGCTGGCGAGGGGGAGGCAGTTTAGAGACCAGGATTACTGCATGTTTTTTGTGAGGGTACACAGGGGGAACATGCAAACTCCACACAGAAAGGCCCTTTCGCCAACCCCGCCTCGGGTACGGGCACTGATGACGCGGAGGAGAGAACACGTCGCCAGCACCCACAGCATCACCAGCGGGAATCGAACCCATGACCTTCTATAGCTGTGAGGCGACTGCACTACCGACAGTGCCACCGTGCCCCGATGCCTCCATTCAAACATTACTACAGCTTCTAAGGCTACTGTGGCATGTTTAGCATAACGACGACTGATATGGGAATCAAAACATTACATTTGACAATACAGTTATGAGTTATTATTACACATTCATAAATACAAGTTTGCCAAATGAGAGAGAAAGTACTGCTTTCAAATGCCACTCGCTTCCACAAATAAACAAAAAACATTAAGCTGCCATAAGAATCTGCTGAGAAAGAAATTAATACAGTGCGTACGTTGACGGTGAAGAGGAAAAGTTACTTCATCACAGACAGGAAACCATTAAAGGATGACTTCACTCATTTTCAACCTATCTTCATGTATATATATATATATATATATATACATGAAGATATATATATATATACAAAAACTGTCCATATATATGGACAGTTTTTGTTTTGTTTTTTACGCGAGAACTTTCATTATAGCATGCTAACTTTCCAGGAACAGAAAGCCTGCAGTTTCTATTAGCTTGGATTCGCCATTGATGACGACACTGGTAGGCGGGTTTCTGAACTGTCCACAGCCCTCCCTCCTCTGAGACGCAGTAGACACAAATGGTGCCATCTTATTGGTGGAGACCAATTATATGACGAGAGGTTAAAAATGGGTGAAGTCGTCCTTTAAACACCCAACAACAATTCACCAATGAGATTGATCATTAGACACTTTAACTGTCAAACATCACTAGCACAGTGTTGTATTGAGCCATTTTTATATGGGTCACACAGTTAATATCCAGGTTTTTGCTATCCTCAGAAAATAATATGAATTAAAAAAATATATAGTTTTACTTAAAAGTAGACATTAATTACAAATATACAAAAAAAAGAAAACTGATTGCAAATGTATAGCATTGCAATCCATTTTCTAACTCTGTAAATGAACACCCTAATCCTAATTGATCATACTACAGTGTCACACAAAACTATCCAAAATAGAAGATGCACACCTGTTTTCAGCTTGTCCTTCTGCTATTTTGTTATTTGAATCCTGAAAAGTAATATGAGGTTTCCACCTGATGGAGACAATATAAAGGTTTACAATGCTATGACGGTGGTTGTGCCTTAATGGCATTAGACAACATGGACTGCAAATGAGCCCTGCACAGTGAGCCCTAGACAGTTTAATTTGGTAGAAAATATGTATTATTATAAACCGTCACAAGTAAGTCCTTGATCACAGTTCATTAATGTCTTTAGACTTTGACTGTTTTTAAATTCTCCATTTGAGGCAGCCTAATAGCTGTAGTGAGGATAATAATTATTATGAGGTAATGGAGTGTTGCTGGCCTCTTCAGGCCAAACGTGGTACAGCAGCCAAATTAGCCAGCTTTGACCGCTCAACAGCTGCAGTGTGTGTGTGTACTGTGTGTGTGCGTGTGTGTGTGTGTGTGCACGCGTGCGTGCGTGCATGTGTTTGTGTGTGTCATCCGATTTTGTGCAAAATAACTGAAAACAGCTCTGATCTACAAGCCAACAACACATTGTTATGTGACATATTGTTAGCTTGTATATCAGCTATTAGTATAAAATGGAATTTTGGGGAATCCATTCATCCTTCATGATAAATCAAATTTCTCCGATCCAACATTTTGTGAAACAGAAAATGTCTGTTCCACTTAAGCAAAAATAGCCGAATTGAATCATGATCTCATAATGAGAGACATGTCTAAAATAGAGAGGAATAGGTTGAAACATAGTAAACCAACATGTATTGTGTTGCTTGACACTTGCAACTGGTAAACACAACAGACTCACTAATATCTTGGTTCTTTATCGATGTACCAAGTTATATAACTGTTCAACAAAACAATAAAAATCTACTAATAATCTACGATTAAAACATGGGAGCGCTCACAGGCTCAACTACCATTTATAGGATCCCAATGTGTTTTCCTTTCCATTTGGTCAAAAACAACAACTCAAATAATAAACATTGATTAATACTATTCGCCTTTCCAGAAGTGCTATAACATTTTCCTTCTATTTGTGGCAAAGCATAAAAGGGTGAGTCAGGTGACCCCTGCTGAACATTAAGAGCAAGGCATGTTGTTAGAGCAGCGATTCTCAACTTTTCTTTAAAATGACCCCCAATCTGAATTTAGTTCGACTCAGTTTCATAGATACATATTGTGAAAATAGCCAAGCTTGTAGATCGGCTATTTTCCAGGGGGTCCCCACTAGCAAAAACAATCATTTTAACCACTTTCTTTAACCATATTTTATATGTTAGCTATTAAAAAAACCTGATATACAATCTCATTGCACATCACTTCCTGCCGCTTCCTCATATGAGCATTTTGAATTCAAAATTTTGCTTCTGGAGGTCCAAAGCATTTTCAGATGGGGGTCCGCCGCCAAATACATATCAATTTGGGGGGTCATTTATGTGGAAAAGTTTGAGAACCACTTTTTTAGAGAAACATGGAAGAGCTGCTACACGCTTTCTGAGGTAGCAGGTGTTTTTTAGTTGAGAAGAGGCTTTTAGTTGTAACGTAATGTAACGCAACATAACGTAACGTGTTAAAACATCAAGGCAGAGAGCTTCTGAGTTCCAGTGATGATCAATATACTGTCTGTATGTAGTGTAACATTCGCTGCTGTACCAACTCTCTGGTTCAACTGAATTGTATAGTACTAAAGCTGCACTATGTCACCTTCCCGTTGTACCCCGGATTTGAACCCAGGTCTCCTGCGCTGAAGAAGTGCTGAAATCTTTACCACCGAGCTAATAGAGCCTGCCTGCCATCTCTGGAGACTATTCAAATTTTGACCTTCGGGTCAAAATTCATGTCAAACCAGAAACAGGATCGTGTCAAAGGTTGTGTCCAACCAAGACACAGGATCAGAGGAGCAGTAAGACCAAATACAACCACCCCCAATTGTATTAAGATATATTGTATTAACATACTCTACCCTATAGATTGGACAGTTACATAGTATGGCTTTAAGTTATATATGTTTTGGTTTCTACAGCTTATAGGGTGAGTGATGGTGGGCCTGTCTCATCACGTTAGCTTTGATTTAGCTCAAAACATACTGTAAAGCCTAATTTATGCTCATGGTATGATGATGATGATGGTGGTGGTGGTGGTGTCACAAAAATAACGCATTTTGTCCTTTTCAGCAAGTTAAGGAGCACTTCGCCTATTTTCAACCATATCTTCGTATAACTGGTCCTCACTAATGTCTGCTATAGGATGGCAGCATCTACTCACTCTGCGTCTCCATTGGCGGCTGTGGACAGTTCAGAAACCTTCCAACCAATGACATCAATGGATGCATTTTTTAGACATCCTATAGTGAGCATTAGTGAGGACCCATAAAGTAAAAAGGGAAGAAAAAGGTAAAATGTTCCTTTATAAGGCTTTTGATGTCACTTCAAAACAGTTCATTCAAAAACCCCTAAATGTACCATGTGTTTGTTATACAGCATGCATAATCTCGCGAGCCAGACTGTTGCCTCCCACAGTTTCCAATGCTTCCGTCCTACAGTCGGGAGCAACGGAACGCTCAGAAAATTATCAAGCAGATGTGATGCCTCCTCCACGGTCGTGCAAATGTTTTTTTATGTCTAAGCATACATAAAAAATATCAAATGTGCGGTACAAATATTTTAAAATGTATTTCCGTGAACGGAAATGACGAACAGATGACTTCCTGTCTCAGCTTTCGGGAGGTGTAGTTCCAAACTCTAGTATTCAGGAGGTGTAGTTCCAAACTCTATGTAGTATTCAGGAGGTGTAGTTCCATACATAGCATTCAGGAGGTGTAGTCCCATACATAGCATTCAGGAGGTGTAGTTGATCCATACTCTTATGTAGCATTTACCTAATCTTGTTAATCTTTCTTGGACTGTGTCTTGCCACAACAAACTAAGTGCTGCCTCCTTTTCCAACATGCATGTTCATATTTATACTCTGCTATTATTATTTCATTTGCATGTTGGTACCGCATGTACTCTGCTCATTTTCATGGTTTTATTGTGCTTTGAGTATGCTGTTTTTTTCCACAAGAACAAGTTATTTATGGGTTGAATCAGTATCTTTGGGAGAGCTTTTGTTCTGTTTTGTCCTGTGTGTGTATATACATGGATGTACTGTTGTATTGTTTGTGTACTGTATGTATTGTATGTACTATTCATTTGTGTTGAGGACCCCCTCTAAAATGAGATGAGGCATCTCAAGGGGATTATCCTTTCAATAGGTATATATATAATATATATATACGTGTGTGTGTGTGTGTGTGTGTGTGTGTGTGTGTGTGTGTGTGTGTGTGTGTGTGTGTGAGAACAGTGCACCAATGAGATGTTGACGTACAGTGATGGGTTGGGGACGCTTGTACGAATCCCACGATTCCTCCTCCTTCTTGCCCTCCTACCTACATCTCCTTCTCCTTCTTGGCCTCTCGGGTGGAGCTGCCCTTGAGGAAGTCGCTGCGCAGCAGCCGGCCGAAGAGCACGATGTTCATGGCGGTCATGATGGCCATGCCCACACTGCCCACGGTGTAGGCCGCCAGGGGCACCTTGTCCCGGTTGAGCACCAGCCAGCGAGTCATCCAGGCCAGTGTGTTGATGCGGAACACCACGTAGGTGCCCAGGTTGACCATGCTGTTGACGCGGTACGGCGTGCCGTTCGCCAGCCCGGCCAGGCGCAGCGCCTGCCGCAGGTGCAGGAACACAGAGTTGATCTCCACCAGCAGCGCCACCACGGAGAAGCCCACGTAGCGGCGCGACAGCACCGATAGGCCGAAGCACGTGATCACCTTGGAGAGAGAGAAGACAGACGTTCGGTAAATGCACAATATGTCTGGTAGAGAATAGTATAGTGTTAATAGTATAGGTTCATGGGTTCATAAGTTCGGTATTTAGTCCGGAGAAAGAGAAAAGTATGAGAAAAAGATAAAGACATAGGACAAGACAAAGAAGACTAGACTGGGACAATAAGAACTCAGTCACACTCTCAGTCACAACAGGAATGAGTAGAAGCTTAATAGCTAAACACACACACACACAAAGTGAGCCCACACAACAAGTGAACCTCGGAGTCCTCTACAGCGAAAAGTTGGGTCTTAAGCATGTCCCTAGGGTGGGGACAGCTTTGATCCTCAAAGCGAGTTCGTTAATCGTTTCACAACTTCGGTGCCAACACAGCAAAGGGCCGGTCGACCGTTCTTACTGTGCTAGACCGTGGGGTACAACCTATGACTAGTACATCTTTTTTTTTTCCTTTTTCCTTTGTTTTTTCACAGAATAATTCAATACTGGAGTTGAAAGACAAAAATGTTGGCATTAACAGCTTCTCTTAATAAACCCCACAAGTGTAATGTAGAAGAATAATGACTAGTACATATTCAGTGGTTGGAGGTGAGCTGCTACCAGTGGTGGAAAACGTATTATTATTGTTTTTTCACTTAAATAAAAGTATCAATACCGCAATGTAGAAATTCTGTTACAAGTAAAAGTCTGTTATTCAAAATGTACTGAGTAAAAAGTATTGGTAACAAAATATACTTTAGGTACCAAAAGTAGAAATTACTGAATGTCTCATTTCAAGTTTTCAAATGTATACAAATCTTTTGAAAATAGCAGATGTACTAGCAGATCACAAGGTCACAATGTGTCACATCGCAACGCTTTGTGAGCTTGTAGATCGTCAATTTTCAAATGGCCGAAATGTATATAGGGCTGAAGTGGTATTAATAATCTGAATCTACAATCTACAAACTAGTAACTAAAGTTTTCAAATAAATGTAGTGTAAAGCAAAAGAAAAAAAAGTATTGGAAATTGGAAATACTCAACTAAAGTACAAATACCTATTTTATATTTTTTTACTTAAGTACCCCCAATATATATATATATATATATATATATATATAGTAAAAATGGCAAATACGTGCAAGATATAGCACATGATGACATGATTATATGGGCACATTTCCTAATAATGATTGATGACTCAATCAGGCAAGCTTCACCCTTCACCACTTCACCCTTCTTGAGATTCTATCTCCCTTTTCTGTGGAATTTCTTAACCTCAGACTTCCCAGTAATTCTGATAACATTGACACACTTCCACGGAACAGTGCACAAAAGGTTTAGTGCACTGCTCTGTGGAAGAAAATACACAGACCACCTGTTGAAAACCCCTGCCATAGACAATATGTTAGTCTATGCCTGGCACAATGGAACTACATCACAGTAGCAAATACTTTTGGATTTGAATCATGAAAAGTAACAGTTTCAGACCTATATATATAGAACAGTTTTGAAGAATGAAATCATATCAAATAAGAGTGACAAGTGAGTATACTCCTTTAAGCAGGTTTGTATGAAGGTCCAAAGAGAACCTTGAGGTTGCATTTAGGAGACGCATCACATTAAAGTGGGATCACATGACTTTTCCCAAGCTAACCAGTTCCCAAATGGGACACAGCCTGTGACCAATGATGAGTCTGGATACATAAGGATGGGAGTGTTTACAGAAACCATGTCTGCCTGTACATGATCATATTGTCGTTGTCTGTTGGGCAGAAACCTCATAACTGCATGCTTAAAATGTGTTGTTGTGGGAAGGACAGCAATATCCTTTGGAAAGTCAACAACAATATTGTCATGTTTGCAAGTTAACCGCTCATGAAAGCAAGAGGTTACCTGTAGTAAAACACAACGTCCACAAGATGGCAGCAGCAGGAATGTCTATGTCACATACCAACCAGTGTGTGGGTGTGTGTGTGTTGTGTGTGGTGTGGTGTGGTGTGGTGTGTTGTGTGTGTGTGTGTGTGTGTGTGTGTGTGTGTGTGTGTGTGTGTGTGTGTGTGTGTGTGTGTGTGTGTGTGTGTGTGTGTGTGTGTGTGTGTGTGTGTGTGTGTGTGTGTGTGTGTGTGTGCGCGCGGCGTGTGTGTGTGTGTGCGCCGCATGTGCGTGTGGCGTGTGTGTGTGTGTGTGTGTGTGTGTGTTTGAATACAAACTCATCTTGGCCACACATTTAGAATAGAGACGGTCAATGGTGGAACATTGAGTCTGATTTGTTTTTAATTAAGTCAATGTAGGAATACCACAATTTAGAGATACTTCAAATTTTAACTTGCGTAAAAGTAAAGAGGATTAATATCAAAATATGCCAAAAGCAAAACTGCCAGTTATAAAGAATTCTGCTACAAGCTCCAACGTGTATTTTTTTGTGTGTTTTATTTTAATCAAATGTGGCTAACCCTAACCAATGAATGAATGTTTCTTGTAACTAAAGTTGTCAAATAATAATACATTTTAAGTAAATGTATTATTATTAAATGGTCAATGAATGTTTCTGTAACTAAAGTTGTCAAATTAAGCCTCTGAACCGGGATAGGAGTATAGGCCTAAGTATTGAAAAATGTAAATACAATCAAAGTACAATTGTACAGTAAAGGTACAGTAGTACTTTCCACCACTGGAGACTGTGTTTAGTCTGACACCATCAGACCAAAAAGATGACATGAGATATAATCTCATGTTTGTGATGGAAAGAGATGTGGACTCAAGCAGGACTTAAACCACACAGATGACAGAAATGTGCTGATCCCAAAACACAAAGAAGATCTGAGACTACGCGTGGTGCCAGCTCCACCAGGGACTGTCACGTCTGTCCCCCTAGTCAGTCCTCCTATTAAACCCAGCCTGGGTTCATGCATTGGTGCCGGAGAGTCCCCGCACTATTGGGGGATGACTTATCTATCTATCCATCCATCCATCCATCCATCCATCCATCCATCCATCCATCCAGGCCGGTGCTGGGTCCTATTAGACCCAGCATGCAGGAGCCTGGTGCCAGCTCTCCCTCTATACATGGAGTCAGGGACTGTCACGTCTGGACTGTCCCCCCACCCAGTCCTATTAGACCCAGCATGCAGGAGCCTGGTGCCAGCTCTCCCTCTATACATGGAGTCAGGGACTGTCACGTCTGGACTGTCCCCCCACCCAGTCCTATTAGACCCAGCATGCAGGAGCCTGGTGCCAGCTCTCCCTCTATACAGGGAGTCAGGGACTGTCACTTCTGGACTGTCTCCCCCATCCTCCCAGTTCCCCCAGTCCTCCCAGTCAACCCGGTAAACTCACTAGGGCCTCACTCACACGGTCGCAACAGATTGCTGTATGCTTGCTGTATACAAAGGGTGTGACACAGCTTGCCCCAATGCATTTCCAATGGGAGTCACATGGTTTGACACAACATTTGTGTTGTATGAGGGGGAGGGGCGCAGTCGAAACACAGCCGAAAGCCATACAACAGCTTGTATGTGGACTACAAACCATGTGACTTCCATTGGAAATGCATTGGGGCGGCCATGACACTCACAACATTCATACAACAAGCATGCATCAATGTTTTAAAGGTCTGAGTGAGGCCTAGCAGTGGTGGAAGAACTACTGACATGTTTTACTCTAGTAAAAGTATTAATTCCACAATTCCTGAATGTTATTCAGAATGTACTTGAGTAAAACATAATAATAATACAAAAGTAAATGTAAATGTATAAAAATCTTTTGAAATATTTTAGCAGATAAAAGCTAAGCTGTGATCTTGTAGACTGGCTATTTTCATATATATCCAAGTATGGGCTGAAGTGGTTAATGCATGTTTTCTAATAATCCAAATCTAACAAGTAACAAGTAATTGGGTTAGGCTGCAATGCCAGCCTGACAGCGTGCCGCAGGTTCGATTCCTGATCCCGACGACCTTTGCTGCGTGTCACTCCCCATTCTCTCCCCAAATTCAAATAATTGTTGTAAATTGCGTAAAAAGAGTAAAAAGTACAATATTTGCCTCTGAGATCAAAGTATTGAAAATTGGAAATATTCAAGTAAAGTAAAAATACCTAAAAAAGTACAGTACTTGAGTACATAATACTTAGTTACTTTCTACCACTTCCCACTGGTCTTTCATTTACACTCACAGATGCTCACAGAATACTAAGAGGCTAAACAGTGTTTCCGTTCAATCTGAAGCTATGTGAAGTCAAGTCAAACTGTCAATTAAATTCAAAGCAGCTTTATTGGCATGAGAAAACATACGTTTACATTGCCAAAGCAAGTGTCAAAACATAATAAAAACTAAAAAGGGGGAAGTATATACAGTTGGGCGGGGTTACTTGACACTAGAGGTTCCAGTAAAGGGCAGCTTGTGTCTTCTAAAGAGATAATTTATTTATAGATCAGTCACTTTGGAATAACCTGCCTCGAAACCTCTGTTGCATTTACAGTAAATTAACGTTTAAAAAGCATCTAAACTTCCATTTGATAACAGTGAAGTGTTGTGTGTTGTTTTGTTGTCTCACTTGTAATTTTAGCAATTTCTATTTGCTTTTATCCAAACTGTGTGTTGATTGTTGAATAATGACTTTTTAACAATTGTGTATTTGTAATTGTATGTGTACTGGAATGTTTATTCTTATGTGGACCCCAGGAAGACTAGCTGGTTGCTATGGCACCAGCTAATGGGGATCCTTAATCAAATCAAATCAAACAGCATTGTGTTAAATAGGCTAGAGCTGTGTCACATTGCAACGTTATACATATCGTGTATGTTCTGGCGATTCAGAATAATGAAGTGAAACCAAATTAAAATTCAGGTGTCAGGCTAGGGACAATAGACCAATTATTTGTTTACAAACATTATGGGACTGGGGCTCTTCTGCGGCTGGCCTGCGCGCGCATGGTGCTTATCAGTGTGACGTCGTGTCTATTAGCATTTCCCCAAAATGATTTAAAATAGTAAAAGGGCCACTTCACCCCTTTTGCAACCACATTTTAATTATGTTTAGGACACAAGAAACACTTTCCTGGGGTTTTTATGTGTATATATAGTTTTTAGGTATTTTAGTATGATGCCATGTTCATGACCAAAATTTGTCATGAAAATGTGGTCTCACTACCTTCCTGGACTACAAGTCACACCTACACGCAGCTTCCCCCCTCTCCACAAGGAGGGGAAGTGCACCAAAGCATTATGGTCATTGCAGGAATTCAGCAATCCAGTCAAACACACAGACTTCATTATTTTTCTGGCTACAGGGTGCAAAGTTCAAATTGTGCTACTGTTATCTACTAATTACTACCAGTAAGACGCCCTTGGGGCGGGGTCGTGTGCACGCATCCGCCTGGGTGACGGCAGACTGCTGGGCGATCAACATATGGAATGAATTATGTACTGGCCATTCATGGAAAGTGTCTTAAGTGTACAGTGTTTGATGAGGACAGATCAACATATGGAATGTCAGAACAGGTCAGCTCCAATTATGGAGATCTAAGGGTGGCAGCGGGGGAAGTAAATGGTAAATGGTGCATTTTATATAGCGCCTTTATCCAAGGCGCTTTACATAGATTGTGCATTACATTCACACATTCACCCATTCATACACCGAGGCACCAACTAGCACATCGGGAGCAATTAGGGGTTCAGTGTCTTGCTCAAGGACACTTCGACAGTAACTCTGGGGGAGCCCGGGTTCGAACTGGCAACCTTGCGGTTCCCATCCAGGCACTCTACCCCTGAGCCACCGCCGGAAGTGACTTGAGTGTATGGGGTTTGATGAGGTCTGGCCATATATGGAGAGGGTCTTGAGTGTAGAGCGTTTGATGAGGTCAGATCAACATATGGAATGTCAGAACAGGTCAGATGATCCACATTTGGAGATCTAAGGGTGGCAGCGGGGGCAGTGTCTTGAGTGTACAGGGTTTGATGAGGGCCCAGGTAGGGCCGGGCCTTAATTTTCGGGTTTGACGATGTCAGAATGACATATGGAGCATGTGATGTCCCGAGGCGTGATGGACTGACAACCATATATGGAGATCTAAGGGTCTCCATGATGTCACGTGGTGTCACGAGGCGTGACCATATATGGAGGCGTGATATGGCCATATATTGACATTCCCATATATGAGGAAGGGCCCCTCTCAACGTAACTACATAATGGAGAACCTTGATGATGTCATGTGATGACCATACTGTATATGGGGGTGTGATGGACCAACAGGAAATGCACGTTTTCATATTAAATGCGAGACATTGAATTGCATTGAATTGAATGGGGCTATGGGGTGTAGTATCCCAAGCGGCAGACTTTACTACTTATTTCCATGGAAATAAGCGAATTAGCACAAAAACCCAACCCCCATTGAGCTTATGGTAGGGGAAATAGCCAATAATGCACTTTTGCACAAAATAACACCTGGACCTCTTTGGTGGGGACGTAACAACTACAAATAAAGGTAAGAAAGCCTTCTAGTATGGAATTCTCCTTTAAAGCTATTGTTGAAACTGCTATTGTTTTGCAGTGGTTTAGGGCATGGTTAGGCGGTGTCTCCCTAAATAACTTCATAATATTCAAGTGATGTGTTGACGTGTGTAACACTTGAAGATTTATCGCCACACACACACGCATGCACGCACGCACGCACGCACGCACGCACGCATGATACAGGGAGGGACAACTGTCACACCTAGAGCAGAACCGCGCGCACGCACGCACGCACGCACGCACGCATGATACAGGGAGGGACAACGGTCACACCTAGAGCAGAACCGCGCGCACGCACACACACACACACACACAAAATCTGTATAACAGATGCATTAGTTATGGCTGGTTATGTGTCTAGGTTTTATTATGGTGAATTCTAGATATGCATGTGTGCAGTGTATGTGTGTACTGTATGCACGCATCCTTTAGGTACTTTATGATGTTTGCAGAGTGTGTTGTATAGCTGTTATATAGGAAACACCTGACCTTCCACCTCACGACCACTGATGGTAAAGTCTAAAGTGGCTTGGCAATCTGAACTACAACACACATTGTGTGCACCGTCTCTGTCAGGCGGAAACCTCATATGTCCAAAACTGTGACTTTTCAGGATTACAAAGCTTGCAGATCTGCTACTTTTGATGCTTTTGTAGTGTGACGAAATAGGGCAGGGCTTTCCAACGGAAGTGTTATTTAATTATTTATTTAAATTTTGCATTTATGCACTCTATCAGCCTGCAGCAATAGTTGGGTGTGATGATTGTACCCTTACTTTTCCTTTGTGAAGACCTGACTGGTTGACCATTGTTGTGAGTAGGCCTATTACAGTATGGGAGAGGATTCAACCCTTCCAGCAGATAACCAGATGATTTCAGCAACTGGTCCTGAACACAGCAGCATGGCTGCCCTTTTTCTATGGCCATTGATTAGGACCAGCGCCAAGTTCCTGCTATAGTCACCCATGACAGTCAGCCAGGCTCCAGCCTCACACCCTGCACCACTGTCAGCAGCAGCACCCTTGGCCCGGGCTGAAGTCCTGGTAATCTCCCTTTTATTCTGGCACGTATCAGACCATTAGAACGATTCAGCATTAGATGGATCTGCCTTGGTAAGCCCCTGCTGATGCTGCTTGGCTTTCAAGACCACCATGTCTGCTGCCATCATCCAGTTACATATCAACAAGGACACATTCTGGAAATGGAAACCAGTGCTTCTCAAACCTTTTCAGGTCAAGGATCCCCAAACTGATATCATCGCTGTCGGGCAGAAGCCCAAAAACACGAGGAGCACTGGGAAAAAACAGACACTAGGAACAAGGAACACTAGGAGATAACTTCAAAAACAGGAGCAACAAGAAAACTGTGACTATAACTAATAATCCGACAAGGAACTGCACAAACAGGGGAGTATATATAGACACAGGGATTAACAGGACACAGGTGAAACTAACTGACAATCAACACAGGGATAGGGTAAAACTAAAATGACACAAGTGCAAACATAGGCAGGTACAGAATACAGGGGCAGACAGGAAGGCACAAAACAATACTACAAAATAAAGGTACACAGTGCAAGATCAACTCTGGAGATAAGAAACATGGAACACAAAACTACAAAATCACAGGAAAACAGTAAAGTAAAACACTAAATAACTAAAAACCAAGAAACGCATGCAAAATGCCGAACAGGTTACAGAATGTGACACTGCCACCGTTTTTCCTTTGTACATATAGGACCACAATGGAAACAAGTCTCCAAGACCTTTTTGTGTTATCCTTTTAGCCTTTATGACGGTACATGCTGTTTACATTTCTGACTAATAAAGTATTCAATCAATCAAAAACGCTGTCCATCCATGGAGCCAATGAATAGGAATGTACCTTCACCATTCAGGTGCAGATGAGAGCTCAATGATAAATCTAACCTGAAGGATAAATCAAAACCACTGTCTATCTCTTCTATCTATGCTATCTCTTAAACATCTGCGGTCTAGAGGTGGGGATGCCTCTCTCCACCTGGCAACAGCAAACAACGATAAAAATGTCGCTCACTAACTGCATGCTGCTGTCACAGAGCAAGACCACAAATGTGATGAGTTTCAACACTTGCAGCCAATAGTTCTTCTGTGTGTTTAGCAATGGAGCTTGTTGAGCAGGAAGCAGACAAAGAATGTTGAATGATCAGACACTGTATTTAAAGACAATAAGACAAATACGGTAAAGTAGCCTACAGTAACTGAGTCGGTCGCCACATTATTCCCGTCGATCAAACACTGGAAACAGTTGGTGTTACCGTGGCGACGAGCCTGTTTGGCTGGTTGTCAGTGTTGTTTACCTCCCTCCCCTCAGATCCACACCAGAGCAGAATGAACACATAACTACACCTGACCATCCACAGCTACACCTGTCTGCATTTACTAAGGTTGTCATGTCGCCTGTCTGCCTGTTACACCATAGATACTGGATTGACTGATTGACTGACTGACTGACTGACTGATAGATATTAGCAATTAGGGGTTCTCTTGCTCAAGGACACTAACTCACTAACCTTACATCCGAATCAAAGGAACACAACAGAAAAGTAAAACACTAGACTAGTACGCCGAGGAGCACTTTTTCCTAGTTTTATTTTCATTTTCTCATTCTGCTTTAATAAGTTGAAACCAAATGATTTGAACCTCGCAGTGGCCAGACACGAATCTGCCAGTTCCAAAAAAAAGAAAAAAAGAAAAGAAAATGCCCTCGGCATATCCACACAGTGTGATATTAGTATGGCCAAGAAGCCAAGCTAAAATGATTTTACTCTCTTTATACTCAATATAATGGGGGAGTAGCCTTAAAGAATATTGAATCCTATACTTGATACATTTTCTTGTCTGTATTTACAAGTAGGCCTTTACACACACATGCACTAGGGAGAATTCTATTTGGCTCCCATTTACGCTGAGTGTGTATATTGTAAGTGACAATAAATAACTTTGAACCCGAACCTTGAACATTATTATCTGTTGAATTATAGCTTCACGTGAATTATGTTATTCTCTCTCTCTCTCTCTCTCTCTCTCTCTCTCTCTATATATATATATATATATATATATATATCCTTGTAACTGTTAAGTGCTCTCTAAACATGCTATAACACAGATCATAAGGAAAGCATGAAAGGGTCTAGAGAAGTTAATGAGGGGGGGGGGGGGGGGGGGGGGGGGGTAGCCCTGTTCAAAGAATGTGCAGTTGTGGAAAACCAAGACTCATATAACTGATGATCACACTCGGTCAAAGGCAAATACACATGCAAAGAGTGAACACACACACACACACACACACACACACACACACACACACACACACACACACACACACACACACGGTGCAAAGTCCAAACACGCACACAATACATGTGCAGATAGGCCGTTGCAACGACCTCAGGACCTCTCCTTGACTGATGAGGGCCTGGTAAGTAAGTCACAAGTCATGAGACGTGCGTTAGTTCTAATGGGATTGCAGAGAGAGAGAGCGGCTATCAGCTGACAGCAGCAGACCGCTGCAGTACAGTACAATAATAATAATTATACATTTTATTTATAACACCCTTTACATTTTCGCAAACCTCAAAGTGCTACAGAGTTTAAATACCCCGGCCATGTTACTGTCCCCTTAGCCTCGGAGACCACAGACCAAAAAAAGGCCTGGGTGAGAGCCCCTTCAATTGTGGCATACAGGAGTGCGAACGCTTCTCTCTATTTCCGGATTCAATTTTGTGAAGTTTGTCAGAAAGACATCAGGTTTTAGGGTGTCTTTCATAAAACTGCCTTAGGTTTTAGAAGGCCGTTTCAAAATCGGCCTCAGGTCTAAATGGGTTAAAAAGGTAGGTTTTATTTTAAAAAGCATCGGTGGACTGTGGTGCTCTCAGGTGTTCAGAGAGGGCATTCCACAGACGTGGGGCAGTAGAGCAGACAGCCTGGACGGCGGACACCCAGGGTGCAGAGCTTGGTCATGGTTGGAGGGGAAGGTTAGTATTGGAAGAGCGGAGCGACTGAAGGGTGTGTGGCGAGGAGGAGTTCTTGGATGTTTAGGTTAGGTTTGAGGGGCTACAACTGCGCCGTGATGATTATAGGGAGCGCTCCCTCTGCAACTGGAGGTGGGGTTTGGGGGACAAATGCTTTGAGAATTGCTATTATTATTTACACACAAGTTGACACAACATAAACCAAGGTATACATTTCAAGAGCGAGAGATCACAGTAAACATCCACCCTAAACCTTCTTCTTCCACACTGGGAGGAAAACATCATCTGAAAGTTTGTCTACAGTAGACATCAGTTTGATTGTCCTCTGAGATTGTAACGATCTCACATTACACTATGCTACTGGTAGCATCTGTGACATGCACTGTGACATCCACTACATCAGTGGTTCTGAAACAGTGTCAAGGCAGTAGGCACACACTAGAGTGTTAGCCGTGACTAATAGTGTAAGAATTTATTTATTTATTCCAATAAAGAGGCAAATTCTATACCCTAAAAATATATATATTTAACCACTTTCAACCTGGCATCCCTGTTTTGGGCAGGTCACTATCGGTGAAAGTTTGTAATTAAATACTTTTATCAAATAATGTATGCTATTTTGCACTGTGTGCTCTTTCGTGTGCCTTGAGCCCGCAAAAGGTTTGAAATCCCAGGAGCAAAATGATTGCTTTATGTGTCTCTGCCATCTTTATAGGCTAAATACCATATGTGTCCACTCATCATCTCCTCTAATACTACAGTATCTTAGCGAGGCAGTGAGACATGACTCTTGTGTGCGTGACTTAGCACTGACTCCCCATAAAAACCCTCCCATAGCTGTTGACTCAGTGTACAGTGTAATACTTTCCTAAAAGCTGATCATTAAGCCAATGTGAGAATCATCACAGGGCTCCGAAATTGTTCTGTACAAGTCATGTTCTGCAACAGCCCATTAACCAGTTTCTCAATCACTTTCTTATGGGACTGGCAAATAATATAATATGCTTTATAGGTTCAATCAGTGATACAAATAGATGGAAGGAAGGAAGGTAGGAAGGAAGGAAGGACGGAAGGTAGGAAGGAAGGAAGGACGGACGGACGGAAGGAAGGAAGGAAGGACGGACGGACGGACGGACGGACGGACGGACAGACAGACAGACAGACAGACAGACAGACAGACAACTAGATAAAGTGCCCCTAGGGGCACAGGTCTCCACCAGGGCAGGTCAGGTTGTGGCCTCCTGGTGGCGCTATAATAGGCCAATGTGATTAGGGTGCCATTTCTTCTTACGCCCTGGATGGCAATTGGATGATTTGAGGCATTTTGTTCCAAAAATGTGTTTTGCAAAAATCCACTTGTTGGTGGTGCTATAACAGGCCAATGGGAAAAAGATATATTCCTCAGCCTAGTAGGAAAGTCCGTGAAATATTTCAAGTATATTGCACGAAGCGTTCATGATTTGAGGCTTTTTGTTCAAAACGGGCCAATCCTGCAAACTTTGAAAGCCAATGTTAGCCAATTAGGATTGAATATGAAATATCAGACAGATGATAGATCCGTCTTGAACACATGACTATAGAGATACTGTGTAACGATTTGCGGGATGTTTTACAAAAGTCGGCCTCCTGGTGGCGCTATAACAGGCCGTAAATAAGTAAATAAATAAATACATGCTTTTTAAACTGTAGTTACTGTATTTTCAGGCATTACTTGCTTTATGTTGTTTGGTTATGTTGGTTGTAAACAATGGAGTTATTGAACAGACAATATTTTGATTCATGATTAATCTGGAAAAGCATATTATTTGTCATCTACAAATCAATCCCTTTCAGAAGTCAGCCGAATATTTCCTAAAACGTATATGGTAGTTCAAAACAATCCCAGATTGGGCCTTGAAGCGAAAATAATATCATTATCATATAAAATATATATAATTGTATGACATTTAGTTTATTTATGGTTTGATGCTAGCAAGAATAAAGTTGGTTTATTTTCTTTTATGTAAAGCGACTTTGGGTACTTAGAAAAGCGCTATAAATCTGAGCAAAAATACATATTGATTATCTGCTTCTTCTAATGAGTATAAGTAAATAACTTTGTCAGGCTGCACCATGTGCAGTAATTTGAGGAGTTTATACATAATGAACCTTTAAGTAGGCCTAAGTAGCAAAGGAATTCACAGAGCATTGAGGCAGGAAGCCAGACAACTTGGTCCCTCTGTGCCTTTGTGGCCTCATAGCCACAGGGTGTGTCACTCACTCACACACACACACACGCACACACGCACGCACGCGCGTGCACACACACACACACACACACACACACACACACACACACACACACACACACACACACACACACACACACACACACACACACACACACACACACACACACACACACACACACACACACTCACTCACACACACACTCACACCCCCATTTTTGGTGAGTCCTATAGTATATAGACTAGGGTATGTGGCTGTGCATCTGGAAGTTATGTGGAAACGCCTACTGAGTGTCCTTGACAGCCCATACTGTACATCTAATCAGAAAAGTCCTATCTGATTGCATTAAATTACGTTAAACAGCGTCACTTTGCCACTCTGCCACTGCCACCAGTGATTCTGGTGGAACTAGCTATGAGGAGTAGGAGTACAGGGGGGATGGGGGCTATATGTTTGGAGGGAACAGAGGATATGGGGTGGAGGCCAGGGGCTCTGTGTGTGTGTGCGTGTGCGTCTCATGCAGCCACCAGATGTCTATCTGAATAGGGGTAGGGCTAGGGAGTAAGGGAGTCCCGCACGCACGCACGCACACACGCACGCACGCACGCACGCACGCACGCACACACACACAAAAAAAGAGCAGACAAAATTGGAACTGGAAAACATTTAAACAGATTATCTTTGTGGAGTTATATCTCCTGATTGGATAAAATTGTCATCCTGATCTGAAATGCTATTATGTGTTTAGCAAAGAACTGGAGAGTCAGGGAGATCTTACTGAGCAAACACTCTAATAATATAGAGCTTTGAGTTAATAAAAAAATAAATAATAGCCAGTGTCAGTCAGTCAGTCAGCAGAAGAAGACTACTTGTCTGGCCACTACCACTTAAGCCGTACATGCTCAGTTCAAACCTTTGAGTGTGCGACAACTATGCTATTGTTTATAATCTCTACGCTAAACCTTTTCTCAGAAAATAGCAGATCTGTTTGGTAACATCCAGAATAGGGATGCTAGTTACTAGCTAGGGTTCAAGTGGTTCAACATTAGGGCTTATAAGGGCTTCCATGCAGGCAGCATAATGTATGTACACAGTCACACTGACACATGTAAGCAGCTACAGTACCACATCCTTGCATCCTTATTAGGCTGTTATGGGTCAGTCACCTCAGTGGAGAAGCCAGGAGGGAGCAACCCTTTAACAACATGAACCCTGGCTGACGTCCCTATTTTGGGCATGTCGGGTGAAAATAATTGTCGCACAACAAGCATGAGCCGATAGATAGGATATTCGTCGTACAACAAAGTAGGCTAAATAGTGCTTAAGCAGATAAATTATGGCCATCATCCACGACACAACATTCTGCATTGTGTACTCTGATGTAGTTTAGCATGCTGCTTGGGTAAATCAAGAAGCATTTTAAGAATGGAGAGGTCAATATACAACTAAGTATACAGTAACTGTATTCCAGAGTGAGTGAAGGATAGTTGTGGTTGTTGGTGTTGGGTGGCTATTCCAGAGTGAGTGAAGGATAGTTGTGGTTGTTGGTGTTGGGTGGCCCTTCAGAGAGAAGGGGGATAACTACAGGTCTGCAGGGAAGAGAGGAGAGTGGAGCAGAGAGGACCGAGGGAGAAAAGACAGAGCATGCCAGGTGTGGTACTACATACACTGGCATTCCGAACTCCCTATTCCGACGCATCGCCATTCCGGCGTGCTACATTACTATTACTAACCCTGTCCGTAACCTTAAACCTTACCGCACGCGGAAGCCATGTAGTCGGAATGGCTGAACCAGCTGAATCCAGTGATGGACGAAGTACTCACATTCCTTACTCAATTAAAAGTAAAGTAAGCCTTGAGGCCCATAGGGCAGGAGCCCATCTCATGTTTCTGTAGCAGCTTGATGTACAAGTACAAGTACAAGTACAAGTACAAGTACAAGTACAAATAATGATACAAAAGTACAAAGTGTTGCAAGTTTTCAGATGTAAAAAACTACAAATTAATTAATTTAATTGTAGTGGAGTAAAAAGTACAATATTTGCCTGATGTAGTGGAGTAGAAGTAAAGTACTTGAGTGAATATATTTAGTTAATTTCCACCACTGCCAATCAATCGTCAAGCAGCAGACAGTCTGTACAGTGGGTCCCATTCATATCCGAGGTCTCTGCTCTTTATACCTCATGTGGAGGAACCCCTGGAGTTGAGCTGGAGTTGAGGGGAAAGACGCTAAAAAGCCAGGCTGGCGTTCAGGGTCTGATAAGATGCTGTTGCTATATAGAACTGTGGTTCTCAACATGTTTTGAGCTCTGGACCTCTAGCATATTTCTTACAAAACTCAAGGACCATTTCTTAGTAAGAAATGATTAAATGAGATTCATACAGGATATAATAGACTAATTGTCTTTAGTTTAGAGAATACATAGCCTGGTGTGTCCTTACAGAGCCTTCAATTACTGACAATGACCAGATTATTTACTAGCCTGGTTGTAAACAACTTCTCTGAGAAAGTGCTCACACAAGGGTTATTGTCTTGAGGAAATTATGTAAAAATATGCCAGTGGTCTGGATTTTTCATATGTTTGTATCAATAAATCATCATCAATGTATGATACATTTATATATCATAAATAAATAAATACATTTTATTTCGAGACAGCGGCCTGAAAAGAACCACTACTGTAGAGAAGGAGGAACACATGAGAAGAGATGTGTGATTGAAAACAGCGTGGCTCAGTAACTCTAATATGCAAACTCAATTGCGCTTAATGTGAGAGGGCTGAGGGCCATTTGTGGACGGAAATAGCAGCAAACACCATGGACAGTGATGGAAGAAGTATTGACATCTTGTACTTATTAAGTAAAAGTATCAATACCACTCACAAGCTCACAACATTACGTTGTGAGCTTGTAAATAGCCAAAGTATATATAGGGATGAAGTGGTTAATGCATGTAACTCATGTAACAAAATCTGACAACAACAAGTACAATATTTGCCTCTGAGATGTAGTGGAGTAGAAAGTATTGAAAGTATTGAAAATGGGAAATACTCCACTAAAGTCAAAGTACCTCAAAATTGTATACTCAAGTACAGTACTTGAGTAAAACATACTTGCTAAAGTTGCTACTTTACACCACTGACCATCTCTGAGACAGATAGACGGCATATATTAAGAATGCAGAAAACTCAGCGACGGTCAAGTGACTTCATTATTCATGTTCAATGTTCTTGATTAAAGCTGCAATGCACAACTGGAATCAAAACCCGGGTGACCTCGGCCCGGGCATGAGCCTGTTTGGGGCGGAGGATATAATGCGTTTTGAGCTTCATGTATAATACCTCTTTGTCACATGGACACGGATGACATGGATTTCACCTACACATGTATTTATTATATGATATCATTGTGGACTTTAGTCTTTTAGTTTTAGTTCTGCTTGTCTTGTTTACTACTTAATAATTGTATGTAACACATAAAGGTTGATTGATTGATTGACTGATCTTTAATGTTTTTTTTTGTGGCTTTCGCCTTTATTTTATATTTTTTTATGGAGGGACAGACAGTAGGCTGACAGGAAATGGGGAGAGAGATGGGGGGAAGACATGCAGTAAAGGCCGTCGGGATCGGGAGTCGAACCCTCGGCACACTGCCAGACTGGATTACCAGCCAAGGTGCCTCGACCACTGAGCCATGGCCCAGGCCGATTGACTGATCTTTAACCAAATGAACCCTAGCATCCCGATTCACAATAGGTCAACATTTGGCAAAAAATAGGGGAACAGATGTCCAAAATAGTCGATTAGCAATTTTCAGCAAAGAGATTTGGTTTAGAGGGAACCAAGTAGGGGACTAATCTAGACCCCTGGGGGTTACCGGTCGATAGTGTTGAAGTAGTTCTACAGTAGGTATATAGACGTAGTCAGTGGAATTGCTTTGCTATGGAACTGCTTCAGACTATTGCAAGTATATTTCCTGTCAGTTATCAATGTCCACAAATACTGCAAAATAAAAAGCTTTAGTTTCACTGAGGACTGCAAATACATGTCATGAGGGTTAGTCCATCCGCCTGCTCTGGCTTATATAATAAGCCAGCCTCAGTATTTCCAAGCATGGAGGGCAACTGAAGCCATGGCCAATGGCACATCTACAGTATATGCTCACAATGTGACATGCTGTGAGCTTGTAGATCTGCTATTTTTGTGTTTGTACCACAAAGTATAGAGCTTAACAACTTAAACCCCACCATCCGCATTGTGTCAATCTGCTAATTTCTACAAAAGCTTTCGCCACAGAAAACAGGAAATACACTAGTATAGAGGGACTCCGCTCAACCACATATGATTTAAGTGGCTCGGTATGGTTCGGAATTCAGTAGCTAGCTTATTACTGCTGCTAGCCTAGCAGCCCTTTTAACACAATCTGTGCTGAAACGAGAAAATCGCGCTTATTACTCCTTTTTCTACTCAAAATGAGCCAAAATCCGGTGTTTGGAAGGTTATTATTCTTACATCGCGTGGACCAAAACAACTCTGCCGCAGGTCCCGCCTAGTGTAACGGGAGGGAATGTGTTGAAAAGGTACTTCATGAAAGATGTATCATACAACATGTTGATGTATAGAAGCAGCCAGGCACCCTGCTTCTGGTATGGCTATCGGGATGTCCTGTTTCCAAGCGGAAGGGTAAAGGTCAAAGGTGACAGCAGAGGGGGATTGGCTAGGCTGCTGCACTTTTTCTCAGACAGAAACAAGATGCTCACTTCTATGGCAGCATTATTATAGTATTGAACTAAAACTGAACTAAAAATAAAAATCACACCCGTGTGAAGTGAGGCGCTCTTATCATCATACATCATCATACATCATCTCATTCCGGCCAATTACAAATTTTGTCCTCACCTTTGTCTTCAATGTTTGTGTTTACGCAATGTTTGTGTTTAGACAAACACTCAAAACTGGCCATTCATTGTCAATGGCATTGATTGTTTGTGTTAACACAATGTTTGTGTTAACACAAACACTCAAAGCTGGACATATAGGAGGGGCTAGCGCCCCTCAAAAATGAGGTTGTCACAACTTGCCACAACCTCCACCCACATCCGCACCCTATAGGTGTCATTTTCAACCCCACCCTTTTATTCCTCCCCCAGGTAAACCACATGACCAAAAAAAGCATTCTTTCACCATTGCCTGTCTCCGGCCCTCCCTGACATCCTCTGCTGCTGAAACCCTCATCCACGCCTTCATTTCATCCCGGTTAGACTACTAGCATTCTCTATAGAACCACCTCCAAAACACTCTATAAACTCCAATATGTTCAAATCTCAGCTGCCCACCATCACACCAGTCCTTCACAACCTCCACAGGCTCCACAGAGGATTCAGTTCAAAATGCTGCTCACCACCTACTGTAAAAGTCCCATAAAACCCATCTGTTCACAATTGCCTTTCCGAATTGACCTTGCATCATCTCGTTTTTATTTTATGTTTTGCTTTTATCTCTTTCTTACTTGCGTATCTTACTTTTTCCCTAATGTAATGATATGCTTCGGTAGTCCCAGTACTGCTTGGCCTCGTCTGGTGTCTCTGACTTTTCGTTGGGCCAGCCCTGGAGGATGACTCTTTTCAGCACTGCGAGGATCTGGTCCTTTGCAGTCTCTGTACAAATTTCCTCTTGTCCGGCAGGTGCTATAGGTAAACACATGACTGCACAAACCTGTACATCATCATTTTCACTTTCGTTCCTGCTCAGTGCATCTGCTACATACAGTTATTTTCCTTTCTTGTACCTCACTGACATGTTGTATTTCTGTAGTCTGAGGAGCATTTTCTGGAGTCTTAATGGGGTCTCCGCCAAAGGTTTTTTCATTATACTTTGTGGTCTAACGGCTTGTGGTCTGTTTCCACTTCAAAGAGGTATTGGTAGAATTTGTCACAGCCGAACACGATAGCAGCCAGCTCCTTTTCTATTTGTGCATATCGTTTTTGAGCGTCTGTAAATGCTTTTGATGCATACGCTATGGGGCGCTCATCCTGGAACAGCACTGCTCCGACACCGCAGCTAGAGGCATCCACACTTCTCCCAAGTCAGGTGCAGGATTGAAACGGTAAGTATTGTGTAATAAAAACTTAAGTTCAGTTAACAAAAATGTTTTTTTCAATTTTAGTTTTTGTTATTTTGTTACTTTTAGTTACATACTAGACCAGTGGTTTTCAACCAGTGGTCCGGGGACCACCAGTGGTCCTTGAGAGGGTTCGAGGTGGTCCCCAGCTAAATGATGGAGAGTTGGTAACCAAATGGACCATTATTAGATCTTTAACTTTTGAGAGCGTACAATCTTACACTCTCAAGTGTTAAATTATTGTTAAACATCTGCATTACTTCAGACCGGAGACTGCCAAATAAATAATGGGCCTTGATATGAAAAAGGTTGAAAACCACTGTACTAGACCGGTGCTCGTGTCAGAGTACCCGTTCCACCCATCTGTCTGTGTCCCTTTTATGCCCATATACGTATGGAGATTTCTGTATCTGTCCCTTTATTCCTATATATGGAGTGTCAGGCATGCCCATGCAATGCACGCACGCGCGCACACGCACGCGAGCACACGCACGCGCACACGCACACGCACACGCACACACACACACACACACAAGCAATAACGGAGGGGGTTGCAGCTGGTCTAAAGACACTAGGAAATCAGAGAAAAATAATTAAATAAAACAATGATTGAATGACAAAACAGAATCAGAGAGCATGAGGGAGGGAGAGAGTGAAAAGCCTGTCAGCTGGTTAGAGAACATAGTGAGCCGTTTGAATGAGTCAAAACAAAGTGAGCAGTGTGGAAGACAAGAAGCTGGAGGTCCGTCGACAATCAGGACAGACTCAAAAATGAAATGAAAAAGAAATCTGAACAAGTCAAGAATAACAAAATAATTTGAAAACATCAGTAAACGTGATGTGAAAACCTTTTAACACATCAAAATGTTCTAAACTAGCGAACAATAGCAGATCTACAAACTCAACAATTTGCTGTTTTGGCTTTATGTATACACCACGAGGTAGGCTATAGGGCTTAAGTGGATAAGTCACCAAATGGGCAGGTTGCAGTCCAGAGCAGAGCTCCTGTTGACTGCTTTCCAGGAACGCAGTGAACGGGAGAAAAAGAAGCAGTGTTGACAGACGGACGGGCGGCTGGGGGTGTGTACACTGTAGTGTATAGTATGTATACTGTATGACTGTGTGTGAGTAGCCTCGGGGACCGCAGGCGCTTTGTTTTGAAAAGAAAAAGAATGTCTGGGCGAACGATCGAGGCAGGAAATGTGACATACTGTAGGAGTGGGAGTGTACCTTGTATTTCACTAACTAACCAATAACTGAACAACGTAAATTATGTATAATATGCAATTTTTGATACACAAATGTCGACTTTGTTTGTATGTGTTTTTTCTTTTCCCTTTTTTGTTTTATGTTGTGTTCGTTGCAAAAAAGGGGAGGAGGGGGGGTTGCACAGATCGGTGAACCAATAGGATCAAAACAAGTTTTGTTTTTCTTCTTAGTAATTATTTTATCGGCCCAAAACATTGTGTTTATTGTCATGATTTGTCACAAGCCGAGTGGCTTTTTAAAAAAAAACGTCTTTAAACAAATACTTTTTGAAACGTCTATGGGGAAAATGAACAGGGAATTATTTCCTGGGTCCTCGTCGTTCTGAAAGGGGGCGGGACTTTAACGCTCTATTGCACTGTACTGTACTGTACTGTACTGTACTGTACTGTACTGTACTGTACTGTACTGTACTGTACTGTACTGTACTGTACTGTACTGCCATCTGTGAGTGACATGAGTCAAACAGAGCTCACTCAGCTACCCAAACCTTTTAGCTCAAGACCCAAAAGAGAAATGTGAAATCTCTGTGGGATTTTTTCTAAATACTAAATTAGGAAAAAGTTTAAAAAAAAAAAGGATATTTACTGTGGTCCCGACCCACTGTTGTGCAGTTAGTCTACAATATGGCTACCACTTCACTATTTGAGGATGATACGAGAGAAGAAGCCGCGATTCAATATACTGATATTCTTCTCTTCTTCTTCTCAAATTATGTTGCAGGTCTACTGTTTGTCACGGACACACATGCACGCATGCACGCACGCACGCACGCACGCACGCACGCACACTCTCACACACGCCGCACACACACACCTGCATTGTGCATCTACTCCACACAAATTCTGCCAAAGTTCAATGAAAATAGACTTAGTGTACTAATACACTAATACACTATATACGTACACGCTCACACACACGCCGCACACACACACCTGCATTGTGCATCTACTCCACACAAATTCTGCCAAAGTTCAATGAAAATAGACTTAGTGTACTAATACATATACGTAGGCTACAGGAAACGTAAAATGTGCTGGATGATAGTTACAGCATGATGGAGGTTAAACACTTTCAACCTGGTGTTCCAATTTTAGGCATCTCACTATAGGACCTTTTTTAGATCACTATTATTCATACGAATGAGTGTGTACTATAAAACATGACGTCATGAACCCTAGCGACTCTGCCTGGGCATGTCACAATAGGTGAACATTCTGCAAAACTAAAAAAACATTGGAAGAAAATAGTCAATTTACAAGCTTGTAATGTGACGCATTGTACCTCGGCATTTGACGTGCAACAAAGTACATGCTGTTAGTGTTAAGTGGTTAACAGCAGAAACAGTCTCCTAAAGAAGTGGTTCTCAAAGTGCGGAACCCTGGGCCCAGGGGTCCTCGAGGGGGTCCCCAGAAAAAAACATGTTGATACAGCATCACAATCACTTTAACCACTTTATCCATATACATTGGCTATGGAGTTTCCTTAGACCCAGTGAAGTGCAGATCCTGGCTTCATCCACTTTGCATATTTATCTCTTCAATAATGGTTTAAAAATCAAGGGCCGTGGGAGACAGTACAGTAGGGACATACAGTGTAGGGTTAACAGATCACCAGCTCTGCCATTTATTTCCCCAAATGGTAAAAGAACAAAAGGCCATTCTCCCCCAAAAGAACAAGGAACAGAGTGACGCTGCCTGTGACAAGTGGCGTGCGTCTCTTCACACCAACCAGGTGCATCATCCACTTGAAGGCCACTGTGTCATTAAAGAAGAAGCTGCCAATCTTTAATGGGAATGTTAGCAATAATAAAGGGGAAGGAGGGCGCAGTCGCAAGGTTATTATACTTAACTAAAACTAAATGGAACAACGAATGAGATAAGAGAAAGAAAAAGACTATCCTAAAATGTGTTAATGTGTGTTTATTAAAACTAAAACTGAGAAATATTACGTGCTGTACTTTGTTTTGTTGTTGTTAAAAAGTTTATTCTGATATTAATAATTATTATATAGACTGTTTGTTCAGTAAAGGGGTCTCCGCGTCAAGCTTTAGTAAACAGAAAATACACTTTGAGTTGAGTCACCACCTCCTTAAAGTGGGCTCTGCTTGCCCGGGCCTAAGGGGTATGTTTTTCCCTTGAGGGAGGGGGGAGGTTGTTATGCAGTATACATATAGGATATACACACAGTCCTGCTGTCTTCTACTGTGCTGAGCAGTGAGCAACATATGGTAGGGCCTGAATGCCAAATAAAACATTCACACTTGAATTTACATTATATAAGTTAAATGTTTTTGATCTATTCTGACTGAAATGAAGAAAATGCCAGCACTCATTATATGTCCTTTTCACATGATTTTATTTACCTCTGACGAGAGTGGACAACGTATACGCGTTTCGCCCTGGTTGGCCTTCCAGTCAAGTCTATTCTGACTGAACTATAATAAACCTTGTGGCAGTGACATTGGGGAGGGTGCTGGCTCTCTCGACGGATGAGACACATTGTTAGACGCTTTTATGCTCAGTGCGGATTGTCACCCTTGAGCTGTTGTCTCTTTGTAACTTTTGGAACTATTCTTTGCAGCTGGACAAGAAGAACAGGTATTGTCTTTGTTTTAAAAGAAGGCCTTGTGTGTGTTGCTTGCGACACACAGACAAGTGCTGCTGGTTTGGTTTTGGTCTGTGCCGGCCATAAGTAGTAGTACTGTCAGTGTGTGTTCAAGGTAGTTTTTGTTGCTGAGTTGGTGACTTGATGCATACCAGCACAAGCAGGTGCTCATGGTTTCGAATGTTTTGACGATGAGTGCATTTCATTGCTGTAAAACTAAAAAGTGGTTTGGCGGGAACAACTCCCACCAGAAGCCAGTCAGTAGAAGTGATGGATCAACCGTGACAGCACACAGTGCTGCAAGCAGTGCTTCAAAGATGGCCTGCAAGGTGCACAAATATTATCACGGTGCAACAGATGTTTTGGCCACAATCGAATCGAGTCACTTACTATGACTGAATGCACTTCAGCAGGGTCTTTTCCACCCAAAAAAACACTTCAAACTTGTAGGCAAAGAGGTTTGGTGAAGATGGAGCCCAGTACAGACCCCTGGGGGACCCCAATCAACATAAGGTTTAACTACTACACAAAATCTTCACCAAAAATAGCTCGTAGATCTTGTAGATCGGCTGTTTTTGGCAAATGCCCCCCCCCCCCCCCAGAATAGGCATGCTGGTGTCTCAAGTGGTTTAAGAAGAAGAAAAAGTAGAGTTAATTGGCCAACTTTTGTAAAAAAAAATAATAATGAAAAAAATGCAGATGCATTTTATTTTGCACTTACCACCACGTGATGAAAGAGCAGCTCCCAGGACTGGCTGAGCCTCTGGTGAAGTACCATGTCAAAGAAGTCATAGATGAAGTAACCTGCATGAGGGAACCGTGTGGCGACAACTCGTTAGTGCTTAATTGAGCACAAACACAGCTAATGAGTGACACAGTGACATCTTGTGACAACAACAGTGACCCTGAATACATCAAGTGTGTGTCAGTGAACCTTGATGGATATGATCATCATTCCTTGTTTATTCACTTTATTTTTACTTTGTACCTTTGGCTGTGGGTATTAATACTGTTACTGTCTTATTTTTTATTTAACCTTTATTTAACCAGTAAAAACACATTGAGACTGCGTCTCTTTTACAAGTGGGAACTGGCCAAGAGGCAGAAATAAAATTACACTTCAATACCACATCCTCAATGTTACATTTTGGAACAGCAAATAAAACATCCATAATACACCTCAAAGTACCTATGAATAAATACAACACCTCAAGTCTTACTTTTTAGTAGCAGGGCAAAATACACAATATACACGATCTGAACGGACATAATAAATATATAGGCATGAAAATAGGCTAGTACATATCCAAACGTGCAGGTGTTGGACTGTACTACATCTAAGATGATCCTTTTGAAACTTCTCAAGGGAACTTTCAAAGCCAATTTTAGTTTGGACTGTAGATCGTTCCACGACCAAGGGCCAAAGAAGGCCAGACATTTTTTTACCCCCCTCGGATTTTAATGCTGGTACTACACTACTGGTATATATACAGTATAGGCTATGTGTATTGTGTATGTATGTATATATATATATATATATATATATATATATCTTTTTTTTCCCCATTTTCTCTGGGTAGTTCTGAAAAAATCAATTATTATCAAGCACCAAACAATGTGTCCATATTGTTTTTGTATTTTATTTTATGGTTCGATGTAGGCATGTGTATATCTGTGCCATTTGTTCCGCAACGTGTCTGAGGCTGAGGCTTGAGGCTTGAGGCTGAGGCTTGAGGCTGTCTGTGTCTTTTTTTTGTTTTGTCTTTGTCATAAAATGTAAAAATCAATAAAAATATTATTGAAAAAAAAAATTGTGTGTGTGTGTCAGTGGCTACCATGACGACTGTGAGCATAGCAACCGACACATGCAGCTTGGAGGCGATATTTATAAATCCACCCACCCTATACCAGCGGTATCCATGGAGACAGCTATGTCGATTAGAACACCATTTCCCAAACTCCAACAGGGTTGGAACTGGGGACCCATTTGTGAGTCGCGGACACATTTGTATGGGTCCCTTTATTTTTGTTTCCTATATTTTGTTTTTAATTATTTATTTGAAGCAACAATTGTAATGATAAAAAAAAAATCCAATGATTTCCTTCCTGAAAGCCAAAATTACATTTGAATGTGTATATTATAACCACACCCGGGGGTCTATAATGTTAACTCCATAGACACATACAAAACAGAAAAAGTACAATACTATGGCACTTTATCATTCTGTTATTATTTTACTCACGTTTTATTGTTACATCCACTGTTATCGTCATTATCTTTGTTGTATACATGCACATGAATGCACATGAATCTTATACATATACATACATACATACTGTCAGCACAGTCATGTGGAACATGACACTGTAGTACCTATCTCTGTAGTACCTGTATGAGTGTATTAAGTGGTTAAATGTCTGAAAAACAAAACAAAAAAAACATTTATTTGAATACACAACACTGATAGTCAATAAAGCTATCTATGAAATGTATGAAAAAGTTTAATCTACAACACAATTTAATACAACATGTCTCGCAAACCACTGGACCGATCAGTGATTGCCAGTAGGCCAAGGATTTAATATTTTTTATTTAATTTTTGAGTGGTGCAAACCACTCCCTTACGGACTTATGTGTGTGGGTGGGTGCCTGCCTGGCTGGGTAGGTATGAGCATGAAAACAGCATGGTTGTTTTTCACCACCTGTGCGCAACCTAACACACACACAAACACACACGCACATATTAACTGTATATATGATGATTTGGGGTGTGCCAGTACAGTACAGTGACAGTACAGTACAGTACAGTAGAGGGTACAGTAGGGACCGGCACACAGTAACTCTGTCATTTCTCAACCGTTTCGGACACGGGGTGGCACGTCGGAACCGGCCCGGCCCCCTGGGCGCGTTCCTGTGAGTTCCTGTGAGTCTGAGTCTGAACCCCCACACGGAGTTGCACCACTCACTTCACACGGGTGTGATTTTTTATATTTAACTTAAACTTTATAATGGAAATCACTTATCATCGGGTGAAAACCTAAAACCTAAACTTTATAATGGAAGTCACTTATTCTCTCTGTTGGGTGAAAACCTCAAACTGTTACTTTTCAGAATTCAAATATTTTTATTTAATTATTTAACTTAAACTTTATAATGGAAGTCACTTATCCTCTCTGTTGGGTGAAAACCTCAAACTGTTACTTTTCAGAATTCAAATAAATAATATAAATGAAAAAACAAAAGCAAAAGTAGCAGATTGACAAGCTTGACGATCTGCTACTTTTGAGGGACGCTGTAGTATGATCAAGTGGGGCGTTGATTAACGAAAAAACTGAAAATGGAGATAAGTGGAAGCAACGATATACCGGCAGTGGTTGGATGGGGCTGAAAGGAACCTTAATACTTGGGGAGTCATACGTCACAGATACATCATAGATCATTGGTTCCCAAACCTTTCAGGTCGAGACCCAGAATAGAGTTTAGACGTTTGCCCGGGACCCAAACTAGTGAAAATAACAGATCTGCCGTGTTGTGAGCTTGTAGATCGACTATTTTTAGTACTTCTTAAACATTTGTTTTCCACTCTCTCACAGAGCTCTCTTATCTCACCTACTGTGTTTCATAAGGACCCATTCAGAGCTCTCTTTCACCTTTGTGTTCATGTAATTACACATGTGAGTAGAGTAGGTAAAAGGCTTCCATGTACACATAATACAGGTCAAGAAATACATGTCAATGCAATGTTCTGTCATGGATATCATTTTGTGTTTCTTTTTTTCTTGTAAATTAACACCCTACTTGATCATACAACTGTATCACACAAAAGGTTGAGGGTGATCGCACTATTAATTATCTCTACTACCCTTTACAATAATCATACTACAGCGTCACAAAAGCATCAAAAGTAGTAGATCCTCAAGCTCGCAGCGCCAAGTGACGCGTTTTGAGGTTGTTGGTCTGCTATTTTAACTATTTTTTAATTTGTAAAGCAACAGTTTCGGACATATGAGGTTTCCACCGGACAGAGATGATATGTAACAATGGTAATGCTTCAAATGCATTGCAAGTGTGGCTGGCTTTGAATGCTAAAATAATGTATAATGTTGTACATACTGTATGAAGCCAGGTCTATATTATACCAAGTACAATGAATACAGTATATAACTATAGCAACTTCAACTACTCCATTCTGCTAGAAGCTAAATGTACACCTGCCTTTTCAGAACATTTCATTTTATGGTATGCAAATATCTGAAGTTGTCCCTTATCTGTTGCCCATGTCTATCTTTACACAGATACTCTCGATAAACATCCTTTGGAATGATTAATTAAGTCCTGCAGGAGGAGACTTGGCTCAGATCTGAACCTATTTGATTTGGCTTTAGGAATTTGTTGCGAGCGGCCGTATGCCTATGCTGACGTCAACCCCAGGGGGTCCCCAGAAAACTTTGTTAAAATAGCGTCACAATCATTTTAACCACTTTAACCATAGGCTATTTTATACTTTGGCTATAAAATAAATTGCAGATATACAAGATATACAAGTATATGTTTTTTTCCCCTTGTTTTTTTCAGATGGGGGCCTCATTCATTCAGCATCAGGCCACACTATCCTGAAGAGGCTCTCCACTTGTGTGTGTGTGTGTGTGGGGGGGGGGGGGGGGGGGGGGGGCTCCATTCTCTGTGACTGGCGGTATTTGAACTGGACAGCATGCATATCAATCAGCTTCCCTCTTGTGCAGTCGCCGCCCACTGGGCAGTGTTGCCAGTTTTCGCGAGAGAAATAAGTAACTAGGTGTATGAAAACAAGCCAAAAGCAAGCGACTATTATAGGTCACATTAGCATCGGATTGAGAACCATTGGTTTTAACAGCACTCATGAAGCAAGACCAAAAACTAAAACGCAACACGCAACTACCAATATCTCACAATCGATTTTACAGAAAAATACGTCTGTCGCTTATAATAAGCAGATATGGCAACAATGGTGAGCACGTGGGGGGGTCAAGCCATGCCCACGCCACGGTGCCTGGGACGGACCCATAATGCCCCCCATTCATTTTTGTTTTAAATTACACTCGACGGCTTCCACTGACTGCCTGCTTCCAGAGGTTTGGCTTGTTAAAAGAATGCCAAACATCCTTGGAATTGGAGGGGAGCCCTGGTTGTTCACCACGGGCACGGTGGCAACCGCTCAATAAATTAGTAGGGTAACGGAGCTCATCATGGGCCGCTGGCTGCTGCTGAACTAGAGTTGTTGCTATTTTGAGGATGTGGAAAATTGGGCATGTGGAATTGATCAAGCGAAGACTAAGTGGTTCCCAAACATTTGAGCTTGAGACCCAGGAGTTACTGCGAGCAGTTGTGATCTTGTAGATCTGCTATTTCCACTACTACTAGAGAGAGAGAGAGAGAGAGAGAGAGAGAGAGAGAGAGAGAGAGAGAGAGAGAGAGCGAGAGAGAGATTTTCTATTTATTTATTCAATTATTTCCCCAGAAAGTAAAAGATAATATGGAAGAGTTTGATTTTTGAGGGGACAATTTGAAAATCAGTGAGCGCCGTTATTTGAGTTGACCACGTTGGGAGTTGCTGTCAGCCTTGTAGTGCAAGGGAGTGTGTTCGCAGTCAAAGCCAAGGTCACACATAACAAGAGACTTTGATTTGAAGGGAGGGAGGGCGGGAGGGACATAATATGGTATCTGTCAGGTGGAAACCTCATGAATTCTGCTTCAGAAATAACAAAAGTATCAGATCTACAAGCCCAAAACGTGTCACTTCGTGCTGCATTTTGAGCTTGCAGATCTGCTACTTTTGATGCTTTTGTGTGACTATGTAGTCTGTAGTATGATCAAGTAGGACATAATTTTCGAACAAACACAAAAAGTTAAAATATGGAGATATGAGGTTTCTGCAACAATATATAAACGTGATCTCTGTGTGTAGCGACACAGACACTCATCACATCACATAGTAGGTCACCATCATGACATTAATTAATTGGTATGCGTATAATTGAGATTATAACGATGTCACTGTTTTTGGCACTGAACATTACATTACATTTCAGTTTTTTTCCTTTTCTTTCAGGCTTGGTAAACAAACAATCAATTCAAAATCTAATCCAAATTAATATGCACTATGACCATATTAATAATTAAAATTTGTTTTAAATAGCAGAAATGCACGCACACAATGCGTCGCTGTCAAACACGTTGCTTTCTAAAATTAACATTTTTCAACAGATTTATAGAGATGTAAAGGAAAGAATTATGAATATTATACTTGGACTCATCACTGCATCCTGTATGATCGGGTTGGCCACTAGATCTGAACTGGGAAAACCAGACCCACTAACTGCTTCTAAACTTGTGTTGTCATACGTTAGGGGGAGATTTCCGTTTTGTTTTGATCATTGATGTGAATATTGATGTGAAAATGAAATTGTACTGTAATGTATCTCGACAGCACTGCAAATGAGGGCAACCTCAATGTCTTTTAGAATAAATAAAGGTTTGAATGAGAAAAATATACAATAGTGAATGATTATCTCACATAATTGAGATTAGGTGATTTTTATAATTCTGACAGCCCTAGCTGTCTGTCTCTCTAGTCTGTCCCTGTCTGTAACTCTCACCTCTTTAGAGATTCCCGGACAGAGTACAGTTAGTGGGTAGACAGTATGACACTGCTGTTGGGCAGAAACCTCTTATGTCCATATTTTAACTTTCACACAACAGCGTCACACAAAAGCATCAAAAGTATCAGATCGGGGGCACGGTTGCCTCACAGCTAGAAGGTCTTGGGTTCGATTCCCGCTTGGGACGCTGTGGGTGCTGGCGGCGTGTTTCCTCCTCCGCGTCATCAGTGCCCATACCCGAGGCGGGGTTGGCGAAAGGGCCCTTCTGTGTGGAGTTTGCGTGTTCTCTCCGTGTCCCCTAGGGTAGGTACCCTCACAAAAAACATGCAGTAATCTTGGTCTGTAAACTGCCTCCCCCTGGCCAGCCGGGGCACCTGATGGAGGGGAAAGGAACTGGTTGGAATGACGTGTCCAACCAGGGAACCTCCCCCCTGTCAGGTGTAAAGGAGCAACTTGGACACTCAGGCATGAAGGAAGCATGAGTTCAAGTCCGTTGCTCTCCCCATGTCCCCCATATATGGGGACTAGGTTGGCGGAGGGTGTGTAGAGGATCACATTAGATAATTGACACAGGGGTGAAAAATGGGTTAGAAAATCGTGGGATAAAACATGTATTATTTATTATTTATCCACAAGCTCGAAACGTGACGCAAGCTTGTAGATGCTTTTTCAAATTTGTATTTGATTTCTGAAAAGTAACAGTTTGACATACAGTATGAGGTTTCCACCCGACAGAGAAGACGAGTTCCTGTATTTCTTCATCTCTGACTATGCCTACTATAATTTTCACCAGGCAGGATGTTTGTACAGTATACGGTTCTATACTGTTTATTTTATTTTATTAATAATTGATGGTGTATTTATTGTGATGTTACTCTTCCCTATGAATGTATCTTTATTAAATGTACTTTTAATTTGCTGTGTATCTGTATCTTAAAACTGCTGTGATCTGTCTAGCGCCTGAATTTCCCCCGTAGGATCAATAAAGCTATATCTGACTTGTGTGTTGGGTTCATAGAGGAACACAACACACAACAACGTCTGTGATTTGGGGCGAGCTTTTATTGTATTCAATTATCCAATTAGACATCGGCACGCACAGGCCAGAGTTTGAACAACAGGGGGTCCTGGGCTGCAGAATGTGACCACCCAGCCGGAATTCAGCGGAGGTGTCCAAGTGGAAATGTGTGGTCAGATTTCAGTCTCTGACCCTCACTGCTTGTCTTTGTTGGCCCAGAAACAGGTTGTTATCCACTTAGAAGATGCTTATACTATATGGTTTACACTTACATGTTTACAAGTGGTCACATTGACAATTTTTATGGTCTCACTCTCACTAAGACATTATATAACTTTCACAGAACACACCATACAAAGACAAGCATGTATATCTTCCAGTTCAAGGACTTTAACCACTTGAACCCTATATATATATATATATGTACCCATTATTCAACAATAGCAGATAGGCCTACAAGCTCACAGTGTGGGTTTTTATAGTCTTTGGGTGGGGGCCCTTGGCACAAATAATGTTTGAGAACCACTGGCTGCTATATACTTCAAAAATAGTTGAGAATAGAATAGATTTGACACGTTGTGAGCTTGTAGATCTAGCCTATTCTTTCCATTAAACATTTAATAATAATTAAGACTTACCAATGGACACAGAGACTAATGCGTGTGAAAATGTGGAATATGTCTCTATCAAATCTTCAGCCATCTCTGGGTGAAGGACAAAGCTGAGGAGATCAAAGGAAATCAAAGAATAGGAGTCAATTTGTCTTAACCCAAACCCAAACCAAAGCAAAACACAATTTACTGTAGAAAAACTATTCACCCATGCATGGCCTTGAAGTAATTTACTATGAGGCTATTCAACTTTCATCTTAACTTATGGGATATAAATCAAACAACAACACAATTATTACATTTTAATATCAATGCACTGTTTTTGAGTGGTGCAACCACTCCTATACAGCTATGTGTGCGTCCCTGTGTCCGAGCACAGAAATAGCATATTGTCACCACCAAGTGTCACTGTTGTGCAGTCTAACACACAGACAGAGGCCAGGGAGGAGAGCTTGTACAGTACAGTACAGTACAGTACAGTACAGTACAGTACAGTACAGTACAGTACAGTACAGTACAGTACAGTACAGTACAGTACAGTACAGCACCACTCACTTCAGACGGGTCTGATTTTAAGGTATCCACCAGCAAATTAAGTGAATATTCCTTGTCCTTCCATTTTCAGTGTGATTTGATAATTTGATGTCAGCAAAGAACTCTCCATAATCCCAGTTAGGCCACACATATTTAACATTTAAACTGCACCACATCCCAGTTATAAGTTAACACAGTTTAAACCATTTAAACTCACCACATTCCAGGAATACAATATTGTAACTAGTTTATAAACTCACCACATCCCAAGAACAACAGATTGTATTGTAACCAGTTTATAAACTCACCACAGAACTGCCCATATCCCAGTGATAACACTGTGGACGAACGACGTGGAGATGTTTCTCCATTTCCAAGTGTTTCTGCAGGAGGACTCTGGGATGGGGAGCTTGCCGAAGCCAGCGTTCACCAGCCTGAACAATCCGACCGAAGCTCCGGTCGTTAAAACCACCGAATGTACCTCCATGGTCTGGAAAAGAACCCAACCGAATCTTGAAGAACCGTTGAAGAAGATCTGTCTGTTCTGTTGGTCCTTTATAGCAGAAAAATACTATAGTTGAAACTCTAGTTCTTTCTTCTTCTTCTTCTTAGACCGTCAGGTTCCTCAGGTGGATGTTGTGAATTCGTTCACAATGAGAGAGACAATAAATACCACACATGCCATATATATCAATTCAAATGCCAGTCATTCATAAAAGGGGGAAAAAAACCTCACACACGCTTTTGTCTTCAGAAAGGAGGCGTGGAAAAAATCTGTCAAAAAATTGAGGGGTTTTTTTCTCTCTCACCCACTCACTGACACGTGTGTAACCTATGTGAATGTCTTCTGTAATGATGATGATGATGAGGAGGATGCAGATGATGATGAAGATGGTGATGATGATCAGTGGTGATGATAGGTTGGCGCGGTGGAAGCTTCTCTGTGATAAAACACACTGGTCTTGTCTTGTGTAACTTTCTGCCCATCAGTGTGTGTCAGGGAACCAAACAACAAGGATTTCCCCGCCCTACTACGAGGGGGCGTGGTTAGTATACTACACAATACATAACACACCACGTTTGTGTTATTCAAGGATTTGAAATGGATCCGTTTTCTGTGTAATAGCGACACCAAGTGGTTTTTTGATTGATTGAAATATTTATTAACAGTTTGCAGAATTACAGTACATTTCAAGCACAACTCAATACAAAGACTGTTAACTGTCAGTGGACGACCCAATAAAGCATTACACTTGTTTACAAGAGGGTCCTTGTTCAATTCATCAAAACATTTAGAGACGTACAAATAGACACTTCTACAGCCAAAGAACAGAACAGGAATTCATCATAAAGGATGTAAAAAGGGAAAAGAAACATACAGTGAGGGGGAAAAGGGGGGGGGGGGGGGGTATTCCGATTTTACGGGGGCCAGTTTCGAATTGCAGCAGGGTGCCCTTTGAGAGCGGTTTTGAAGGAGTCATGGGATTCGCATGTCTTAATGACTGTTGGTAGGGCGTTCCACATTTTGGTGGCATAGGAGTGAAAATAATTTAGTCCCTTGTGTGTGCCGAATCTGGGTTGCACATGGTTTGTTGCACTCCCTCTGGTGTTGTGGGTGTGGACTTTGTTAACATTAAGGAAGTATTTAAACAGGTACAATACATGGGTATCAATTGTTGGTGTATCGAATCTTGTGGACCAGACCCAGCATTGCAAGATGCTGTACTCTGTCGTCGACCCTAAGCCATTCTAGCCTGTCAAAGTGGGCAGGGGTGAGGTGGGTTCGGGGGGTGAGGGCAAGTAGGAGCCTGGTCAGAGAGATATTGATCCCACGGGGGAACAAGCGGACTGTTTTGCAACTGCCCTCAATTTCTGAAAATATTTGGAACAATGCAAGATTTATTTTGTTAAAATGTTTTTAGGATTCAAAATTGTTAAAATCGGAAATAAATGCTAATTCAGCATATAAACAATTCAAATGTGAAGTTATGAAACAAATACATGAGTAGACACACTCACACACTAAATTATCTTTGATTGGATGAAATTGAAATTGGCTAAATAGGCTATTTACTGGAGAGGCGGTTATAGAAATTATAGCTTACTATCAGAATATGTAACATACAATAACAGCTAGAGCTTTAGATTTGTAACTGTAGGCTACAGTTACAAATAGACATCACGTGATGTCCATGTCAAATAAAACAAAGTAACAAACACATAGGCCTAGCCGCCTACACAAACATAAGCAAATATGTAGTTGCAACTATTGATTTCATATTGATATGACACTGTACGTCGGTGAACTGGATATAGGCTATACAGTTTGAAAGCATGCCTAGGCATACAATGAGTTCAAGATCGACTGAGCTTGAGTGCAAATCCGTTTTACACCTGATATTGGATTTTCAAGGGATGGAGGGGGGGCCAGGGGGGTATTTATTTTTCATGACATTACAGATAATTCGTTTTCAAAGCTGCAGGAGATTAAAATAAAAATAATAATTAAAAAAAGAGCATAATATTCGCGGTCATAAATGGGGATGGGGAAGTCACACAATTAGGAAAACAAATAAATAAAATCCATTGACATTTTTAGATTGGTCTGTGACATTTCCATTTTTATTAATCTGAATTTTGAGGGAACATATAGGCCTATCTCATTTGAGGACTTGGTCTGTGAAAAAGGATGTTCCATTAAGTAACAGGTACGCTCGCCCCTTTTCCAACTCGCCCCCGCGAAAAGTGAAGACGGCTCGCCCCAGGCCGTGGATAGCTCGCCCCCAAAGCGTGGATATCTCGCCCCACCGCGTGGATATCTCGTAATAGTATTAGTTTAGTGTTAGTTTAGATTAATACACGATAATCAACACTAACACTTTAATTTAGAACACAGCCAAATCAAATCATAGTACATAGGCCTACGTATTCAATCAATTATTCAATCAAAGCAAACGGCACAAACAATATTAGTTTGCCTTTTCTACAAACATTAAAGTTACAAATTACTGTCGCGTGTTGCCATTCTCTTGTACTTACGTATTATTTCCCACCACGGAGTAGCCTTGCATCTCGAAGGACAGGCAAGACGGGCAGTGTCGGTAGGCCAATCAGAGGCAGGCGGGGCGTTACCATGTCTATGCTTGGACGTAGAAAGAATATACGCTCACCTGATGCATGAATCACCCTCCATTCCTCCATTGGTACTGAAATTAGTTGTTGTTGTACTATTCTGCTTTGTCTGTCTAAAAGTACAGTACTTGTTAGAGTTAAAGGAATATATCCCACCCCTTTCACATTGGCCTGTTACAGCGCCAACAGGTGGATTTTTGAAAATGACTGAAATCATGAACGCAGCGTGCAATTTACGTGAAATCTTTCACAGACTTTCCTACTAGGCTGAGGAATATATCCCACCCTTTTCACTTTGGCCTGTTACAGCGCCACCAACAGGTGGATTTTTTAAAATGACTCAAATCATGAACGCAACTTTAATTTCTCTTCTAGATAGTTCCAGTGATCCTGGTTGAATGGAGTGATAACAACGCTCTCATCATTAACACAAAAAAGACAGAAGAGATTATTTTTGGTGCACCACTAGAGACACACAGATCCCCCATTACTATTCAGCTCTCAACTCTGAGGCTTAATCAGGATTTTGGCCAGGACTAGACTGAGCTGTGGACATTGCTCTCTGCCCTTATGTTTCTATGTATGTAACTGTATTTTTTTTGTCCTGTGTTATGTCAAGTAGTAGTATTGAAGAAGCGTTGTATATATTTTTTTTATTCAACTTTTTTTTAAAGTCGCATCTGTATATATTAACTTGACCTGTTCACTCAGATAAATGGTTACATTCCTACAGTTGATCTGTTGTTGTTGTTGTTGTTGTTGTAGTAACGACCCAGCACACTCAAACAAAAGAGGCTGATGACCCCCCTTGGGCCCCCTCCACTCTCACTATAGCTAGACACTGTGGTTGTGTTCGGAAATGTGCCCTGAACGCACTGGTGTGCTCTCTTGTTGTTTGTTTATTCAGTGCACTCGGTGCATTGTCGTTCGAAAATCCAGTGCGCTGCGCACCGGGTGTGCCGAGTGCCCGCACTGAGCGACCCTACCCTGAAGCTGGGGTTGTCCGGTGTGAATGCGTCACAGCTGTGGTCGTTCGTAAATAAGGCACACTGAACGCACTCTGTGACGTCACCGTCACACTCAACAAACTGACCACATTCCCGGTGCGCATTTCCGAACGCACCCTTTACCTCCTCCTCTCTCTCTCTCTCTCTGTTTAAAAGTACAGGAAAAATCTCATAGTACAGGTAAAAATCTCTCTCTCTCCCTCTCTCTCTCTGTTTAAAAGCACAGGTAAAAATCTCTCTCTCTCTGCTGTTACCTCGAAAATACAACGGTTTTACGGGGCGACTTGTCCGGGCTTTGGGGCGACCATTCTTCCCGTTGGGGCGACCGTTCTTCGCTTGGGGCGAGTTGGAATTGGGGCGAGCAGTGACATCCGATGTGGTGTTCTGTTGTATGCCTATATAGGCTAGGCTACTACTGTGTACGTAATTTTGAAGTCGGATTGATCTTTGGAAATTGATTCTTTACCAATAGTTACCGTCCTAGTTTAAATAATTCTCCTCGTCATTTGTTTCAATGAAACATGAAATAAAGATTGTAGGCAGTGTAGTTCTTGTATTAATGTGATTTATAATTAATTATATTTATTATTTTTTATATTCATTAATGTTGTTTAATTTCTTAATTTTATTGAAAAACTAGATGACTACGTCACGTGGTCCTATGACGTTCACCGTTAGCTTTTATTTTGAAATCTAGACGTTGGCCCGGCATCAAAGCAGTGTTTTGAGCGTGTGTTTTACTGTTTTTCCACTACGTCGAGCAATCCTCCTTTATATACTCTATGAGCAATCCATGTCGTTTTAAAAGCCTGGCCCGTTGTTGTACTGATGGATGCGTGTGCTGCTGTGCAATAGATAGATTAGATAGGCGGGCTACTACTATCAAACACCACGTGTTATTATAAAACGGTTGGAGAGCTCATCCAGGACATCCTCATTTAATTTCTACGCGATGTCAATGCATATCGGAGCGATTCGTGTTTTGACAAAGTTGACGCGGCACCTTCATCTTCGTCTTCAATTCAGATCCATTCATCTGTCATCAATAGTGGCCAGCAGCACACGGCCAGGTCAGGTGGGTTCTATTCATTCATAGACCGCATCACTAGAGTGAGGATACCCGGGCTGCATTGCTGGCTGTCGCCGACAAGAGCTGATCTACAAACCAAAGGCGCTTGCAAGGCGCAGATCAGATCTTGTCGGAAAGCGACACCATATCGTGAAAAAGGGAGCGTAAATAAACTATAGCCTATAGGCTATAGTTATATATGCCATGGCATATATAACTATAGCCCTGAAACATGACTGTCATGATTATCATGACGTACGAGCGTCATGTGAACCATGGCTAATATAACTATAAGTCTATATGAAGAAACACTGCCTCGTGCGGCAAAGTAGTAGTGTAGCGCCTGCTTTGCGCATGCATGACTTTAAAAAGTTAAAAGTATTTAATAGGCCTACTGAAATAGCAGCATGTTTTTAGTTGATTTATCACTTAATGGTCATAATTACTAAATTACCATCTATTCGCATTCGCGCCCGGTGTGTGGAGACCTTGTCCACTCTTCCGCGCACCTTTTGTAAAGGCAAACCGAACAACAAAAAGAAGATGCCAGTGGCAGCTGGGGGAATGAGGGATGGTAAATCAGGTCTTCGCTTTGAGTGCATTTAAAAGGTTTATTTTGATGCATGTAAACAAAAGCCCGGTGTTTAACTATAAATTAAACAACAAAGTTGTCATAGGAAAATAATCTGAAAATAACTCAAAACTAAAACGGATTCACGAACGATTGAAAAACTGGCGTTTCCAATGCCCAATTCCCTCCTGTGTGTAACGCCCGGGATTCTAACTTGGGCCTCCCGCCGCGTGAAAGTCCAACATCTTAACCACTAGATAGATGGTTTAGATGTTGGACTTTCACGCGGGAGACCCGAGTTCGATTCCCGGGCGTTACATGTGCACCTGTGACACCCACAAATAGGCTGTCGCTTGATTGATTGAAGTATTTATTAACAGTTTATATGGAATTACAGTACATTTTATTTTCAAGCAGCACAACTCAATACAAAAACTGCAGGTGGACGACACGTCGACACCATATCATTACACTTGTGTAATGTGTAGAATATGGGTCCACCATTTTCAATTCATCAGAACTGTACCCCGAAATTGGCTGAATTATGTAATGTGGCCCAGGTCACTCAGTCAATATCATAACACCCACCTTCACACACAATAAATCAACTACAATACAAATCATCAAATTGGCTACAACATTTATATTTATTTAGATAGGCCTACATACACTGCATACACTGCAGTCTATTTTCTGCAGACTATTTATTTGGTTAATTTCCAGAACAGCTGTGATGGTGATGCCTGGCTCCAGCCCATAGCTCCAGCCCCTGGATAGAGCTATGGGCTGGAGCTATGGGCTGCAGCCCATAGCTCCAGCCCCTGGGCCTGAATCGATCGCTTGCCACGCCCGTTTCAGGCATGAAATGAAATGAAATTGCAGGGGCCTGATCCTATAACCTGACTCCGCCGCTGCCCCATCTGGCGGAGTCAGGTTGCTGATCCTAGGCCTGATTAAGGAAACCCCATATCAGGCCTAGGCTGGGGTTGCCATGGCGATCAATTGGCTCAGTACAAGGCCACTGCCAGAGCCTTTTCAGTGTCAGGCTAGTGATGGTGGAGAGTGAAGGTTCATTTCTCAGTGGATTTGTCCACTATGAAGGTTAAATAACAAAATTGAGCCCCAATGCCCCTCAGAACGGGAACCCAGTGTACTCTCTGCTGCCCCATCTGGCGGAGTCAGGTTACCTCGCAACAATGTGCTGCAACAATGTGCTTTGATGAATTAGTAGGCGGCCTATGTGAGGACACAAGTTAACAAACAAGCCTAAAGGCTTTTCTGACTTCATCCTGGCTGCATACCTTGTATTATGGTATTGCATACCTTCATCCTGGCTGCATACCTGTTACTACTGTACTTCCCTGTGCCTTGCAAACTGTTAATAAAGTATTCAATCAATCAATCAGCCTACAATGCTGATTTCTGACCTGATTTGTGATTCCATCCGTGGGGTCCGTGAATTCATAATTTGATTAGCAGATTTTACACATTTGTAATCTTCAACTATTGGACTGGTATACTCCGTCCTCATCATCACTACTGCTGTCAACTGAATAGCCATGTGACGTTAGCTGCACGGGGCAAGAGGGGAAGGCTGTGATCGCTCGGAATTTCACATTCACGAGTTTTAACCGTGACCAATGTTGTAGGATGCTCTAGTCTACTGGTTGTCTAGCAGGTCATACTAGAGCTAACAAAACAATGTACAGTAGTTTGTCCTCCTTTCATGAAGATCCAGTGAGTCATCACAAGGTGTGAGGCTCTGGCCTGGAAATGATCCAACTATACTAAATACAGTAGTTACTGTTCGCTCTCACTCTGTGCATAAGCTTATCGATAGTGGGAACACATCAAAGTCATACGATTTGTCACACACGTTACCGCATACCGCAGTGAAATTTGTTCTCCGCATTTGACCCATCTCTTGGAGCGGTGAGCCGCAGCCAAGGAGCGGTGAATTGCTCAGGTGAATCGCTCGGGAATCATTTGATTAGTTGATTTGACCCCCCAATCCAACCCTTTGATGCTGAGTGCCAAGCAGGGAGGCATTGGGTCCCATTTTTACAGTCTTTGGTATGACCTGGCCGGGGATCGAACCCCGACCTCCCAGTTTCAGGGCGGACACTATAACCACAATAATGAACTGTCTGGTTACATTTTGTCACTCCCTTCATTTAAGAGTCAGTTAGTTGGTAGCTTTATTGTTACACACTTGCAGAGCATCAATAAGCCAACAATCTAACACAAATACTAACAACGATCAGAATAAACATACATAACGCATACAAACATGAAAGAAAATGCACTTCCACAAATCAATTTACTTCATTGGCTGCATTCGGCAACAAAGGGAATGAATGGGGAAACCCAACGAAAAAAAGCTATGAACACTGAAAACAAAATGAATCGAAACTTATAAAATATAACACAACGTAAATAGTGGCGAGGAAAGTGCCCGCACCGCACGGCCGCCGCCATTGTAATGCATTGGCCCTCAAATTCCCATAACTCTTAGCCAGAGCGACGGATGTTTTTGCGATGACATCATTAAAACACCTATCCCACTCTGTCCAGTGGAATCCCTGTATGACTTAAAATCTATTAATATATACCGTATTGCTGTGTGTCATATCTTGCAGCTATGAATGAAGAAGTGGTGACTGGACTGGTTTGTCAGGAGTCTGAACTGCAGGATGGACAGTGAGTCTGTTAACAAGAATGGACTTGTGTTTTTTGATTATCTCTTACATCTGAAATTGGACGATGGATGCAGTTTTATCGTCACACATGATCGTGTGTGTGTGTGTGTGTGTGTGTGTGTGTGTGTGTGTGTGTGTGTGTGTGTGTGTGCGTGTGTGTGTGTGTTAGGATGAAGGAGGTGATGGTTGAGGACCAGAAGGTGTTGTTGGTTCGAGTCCAGGGCCAGTACAACGCTATTGGAAGCAAGTGCAGTCATTACAATGCACCGCTTATTAAAGGTAAACGTTGTAGTAGTTCTCGAAGACCCATAACTCTGAGACCAAATGAACCATGACTTGTTTGTAAATGTGTACACTCTCAGAGTGTACAAAGGGACAATACTAATTCAATGGTATTAACGCTATTTGAATAACCGAGTCTGCTGTTTGTGCAATAATGTAAATAGTACATGTCTGTGGGTTCAGGAACACTGGTTGGAGACCGGGTGAGGTGTCCCTTTCATGGAGCCTGTTTCAATGTCAGGAATGGAGATATTGAGGAATATCCAGGTTTGGACTCTCTGCCCTGTTACAAGGTACAGTATATTGGTTTGTGATGTGATATCCAGAATAAGAATAAGATACAATGAATGAATGTGATGATTAAACATGCTGACTTCAGCAACTAACAGATTAGGAATTTGCGTTATCAAGCAATCATTTGTGTCAAATATCCATCCAATATCCATATGCCCAGGGCAGTTATGCGTTTATTTGTCAGGTTGAAAACTCATACTGTACGTTCCCCACCCTCCATAACGGTACAAAATGAGGTGATGCCACCATGAACCCAGCACTTAAAAGGTTTGGTCATGAATCTGACAAACGGTGTGAATGGGTCCAATTTTTTTTAAGGGATTCTGGCCTGTCACCAATTTAAGTTAATGTTAATTAAACATTAATTCGCTTAATATCTTGGACATGTCTTTTTTTAAATCTTTTGAAATAATACTAAAAAAGTATTATTTCCCAAACATGGGTCCCAACAGAGTGTTTGGGAAACACTGTATTAGACCTTGCCATCTTCATTACACAAACATACTACTCAAAACGATGCTAAAAAGCAACTATCCATTTTATAATTTAATAGGTCAAAGTGGAGGATGGTAGCGTATATGTGTCCATCAGCAAAAAGGTGAGTCAGACATTTACATTTCCCAACATGTTAGTTTGACTGCGTTTCCTTGCTTGGAATAACATTCAAATTAAAATACTTCCCTGGCTGTTTGTTGTGGATTCCTCCAGTCTCTAAATCTGACCAAGAGGGTCAAGGAGATGAGCAGCAGGGTGCCAGGAGTGGACCATACCATCCTGCTGATAGGAGGGGGTAAGGACCTCATGCAGCGTAGGCACACCTGTGCTTCCATGCGCGGCCAAAAGCCGCTGTCTGCCGGTGTCTCTTCCTGGTTTTTAAGACAGCTGGTGGATGGAAATGAAGCTCCACCCACGCGGTGGGGCAAGCTTTTCAGTGAATCTGGCCGACGCGGGCCTGGGCCATGGCTCAGTGGTCCAGGCACCTTGGCTGGTAATCCAGTCTGGCAGTGTGCCGCGGGTTCGACTCCCAATCCCGAAGGCCTTTACTGCATGTCTTCTCCCCATTTCCTACTGTCAGCCTACTGTCTGTCCCTCCATAAAAACATATAAAATAAAGGCGAAAGCCACAAAAAAAAAAAATTAATCTGGCCGACGCGGCAATCTGCAGCGTGGGTGGAGCTTCATTTCTATCCACCAGCTGTCTAAAAACCCGGAAGAGACGCCGGCAGACAGCGGCTTTTGGGAGCGCATGGAATCCTAGTTGTGCTTATACCCATACCAACACTAGGCCGAGCCTAGTCTGAAAAAAAACGCTCCCTTTTCTTGGCATAGAGGGGTGGGGCTAGCGCTGGAAACGGAAGCCGGCTCCCTATTGGTTCACCAACCTGAATGTTCTCAAACATAAACTTTAATCAAATCTTACGTTTTTCAAATTGATTATAAGCCCACCCGCTGATGCCTAGACTTCAGTCCAAACTAACTACATTTCGGAATGTTTCTGAATATGAATAATGAACAGAAAAGCATTGCGCACATGTCTTTTGTGTCCACGCCCTGCCTCTCTGTTGTGGGCTGAGGCTCTCTGTTTGTGTCCACTATAGTGCCACTGCCTGCCCCTACAAAAACTGCACTTTTTTTTGGTTTGATAAAAGTGTAGTTTTTGCCCGTCACAGAGCTGCGCCGTCTCAAGCGAACTTGAGCGACGTGAGGCACCACCGAGCGAGCTAAAGCGAACGAGTTGCCGTGCAGAACGTTGCGAAGTTCAATTGAGCTGACTCGGTGCCGTTCTAGTTGCGTCCCGATTGGCACAGAATCGTAAATCATGTGGTTGGCCCCAACTGCCACTCAAAGTGGCTACTGGTCAATCACAGCTCGTCTTTGCACAAGTGCACTGGCCAATCACAGTGCGTCCTTGCACAAGCGGTATCGGCTTTGGGATGTCGATGCTGAGACGGTTTGTTGTGTCCACTATAGGCCCTGCCTCTCTGCTGTGCGCTGAGACTCTGCGACAGAACCGCTATGAGGGTCGAGTTGTCATGGTTACCAGAGACACACTGCCACCATTCGATAAACCCAAACTGAGTAAGGTAAGTACAGAGTTGATCGACTTAATGAAAAAGTATCTTGTAGCAATTGCCAATGGATGGAACACACCTCGGGGTCATATGAGACACACACAGCAGGTTTGAGACCGTTGGGTCGGATGCTGTTCCGAGTGACACACAGATTTGGTGAATTCATAGGAAGACTGCATGTACAGTATCTCACCATTTACATAATATACTAGTCAATCCGGACATTCTGCTGCCCGGCCCTTGAAGAGTGGAAATTTCCTACAGAACACAACCAAACCAGAATTTTGGCTGGTTGAAGACCAAGCGAGCTGCGGCATTTTGGATCAGTTGGAGAGGCTTAAGTGCACATGCCAGTAAGGAGGGAGTTACAATAGTCAAGTTTTGACAAGACTGCTGTCTGGATTAGGAGCTGGGCTGATTCTCACTATTGTATATAGGCCTACTGTACTTCAAAAGAGATTCATGAATCATTCGTGTGTGTGTGTGTGTGTGTGTGTGTGTGTGTGTGTGTGTGTGTGTGTGTGTGTGTGTGTGTGTGTGTGTGTGTGTGTGTGTGTGTGTGTGTGTGTGTGTGTGTGTGTGATCTTTGGGTGCGACCTTACGTTACCCAACCCACAACTGAATCGTCTACAGTTAAACAAAGGACATGTAGAGTACATTAACAGGTTCACTCCACTCCTCTGTCCACATTATGTCAACAGTAGTTCTATAAAAGATTCTAATTCATCAATCAAATTCTTAGTTGCATTGTATTCGAGCCAACTTCAGTGATCTCATCACACCAGGTGTGGCTGAAACGTTCTCTCTTTTCCTCTGGTCCTCTGACTCAAATCTTCCATTGACTTTAAACATTGATTTCTTGCCGACATTTGGCCAGGACTGGTGGTTTTTACCACTTAAACCCCAACATCATTACATATTATGTACATACGTATATATAATACAAAGGATATGTAGTAGCAGGTATGTTTTTAGAACATTAATATCATATCATCTCTGTCGGGTGGAAACCTCATGTCCAAAACTGTTACTTTTCAGGATTAAAATTCAACAATACCAAAATTAGCAGATCAATCGTGCCACTTTTCGAGCTTCTAGATCCGCTACTTTTTATGCGTTGTGTGTGTGACGCTGTAGTATGATCAAGTAAGAAAGTTAATTTACTAAAAAACACAAAGTTAAAATAATAAGTGACAATAAGGAGAGTGGTTTCTGCCAAGATCCCAGAACTACGGTAGAACACTGAAGCGGCCATCGCCTGGTGGTCAAATCTGGGATAGCAACACTTCTGCATTTAAAATGCTATGTTTGAAAACCTAGTGCGGCTGCTCGGTGCTCAAGACTTCTGCATTTGGGCACCAAAATCGTCTAATCTCTCGTTTGGGTCTAACTCATCCCCACACACTGGCACGAGTCACGACAGCATCTACAACGGCCATCTTTGTCCTTCCTTACCCTCTACAATAAGCATGTTTTAAACCTCTGTTGGAGGAACCCTAGCCACTGAGGTGGCAGGTGGTGATGTCTTGCTACACTAATGTGAAATGTGAACTTTTCCGTAAAATAATTTAAAATGTAAGCAATATTTTAACTGGTCTAAGCACAAAAGTGAGACATATGCTGGCCAGGAGTGTTTTAATGTGTGTTATTTATAACGTTGAGCCCTGTTGAAAAAGTTTACTGTTTACTATCTGCTTTCAACAGGAGGTACTGTAGAAGGGTTGTTTGTGTTAACGTCACAATATAAACTAAATAATGTCTTTGCAGGCAATGAACTTGGACAGTAGCAACGTCCTCCTGCGTTCCAGTGACTTTTTCCAACGGTATGACATCGAGGTGTGGACACAGAAAGAGGTGAGCAGGACAAAAATAATCACATTTCTTCACTGCCGTGCAGAAACCTTGTATCTCTAATTATCCATAGTTCATGTTATTAGTGTGGTTGCCTATGGGCAACCATACTATTGTTCCCCTTACCTTTTATTTTTCTTTCTGTATAAACTTTATTTTGATGTGCTACTCCTCCCACAGTTTTTGCCGCACTGACTTGAGCCATATGTCAAAACGACCGGCTTCATCGGGAATGGTGTGCTTGCTCGTTTCTAAGAGAAATGTTGTATAGTTTAATTGATATTAATTAATTAGTGGATTAAATGTCCCCATTGACATGAATGGGAAAATGCAAAAACTCACATTCAAGTATTTTTTCCTCTGAGACCGTACGGGCTACAGTTACAACACTTGGGGGGAAGGTTCATAATAATTACTAAAATTAATAACCGTATAAGTATATTGATCGGCCTCATGGTGGCGCTATAACAGCCCACTTTACGTTTTGGCGTATAACTCTTGAACCGTAGGTCGTAAAATCAAAATTATTTTTTTCCTGGATTCCTTGGGTCATGACGCATCCCATATAGGCCACGCCCATTTGCGTCTAGATAGATTTTCCGCCATTTTGAATTTTGTTCAAAACCCACTTTTGGATCCTCCACCTACAGATTTTGTCCAAATCTCACAAAAATCGGTACACATGATCTCCGGACCTATCCGATTAAAACAGCACAGTCAGAATTTTGATCTTCTGTATCGTTCGTCCGTAATCGTCTTCCGAAGTTAGTGGGAGGGGCCTATTTTACAAAAAATGCCACAATTCACGCACGGAATGTCAGATCCATCCCAAATCCAAATCACATGTCGAGGGTGGCTTAATCAACGCAGAGCCAAAAGCAATTCCATTTTCATCCATAGGGGGCGCTACAATTGCAAAAACAATTACCCGTTTATTGCAAAAACATGATTTCAGGGGGGAAAAAACACTCTGAATTACTTACACATGATCACAAGGGTTACTTGACGTTGTCATTGGCTAGCAAAATTACTGGGAGGGGCCTATATCAGCGAGTGAGGCAACCACACTTTGCAATTTCCCAGAATTGCTTCTTTCTAGTTATGTTCTTTTCCCCTGTAAATTAATGTTAATTGTATTTATTTTTTCAAATACGGTAAGCATACAAAATACACATGACTTACACAAAAGAAAAAGACAAGAAAAAACAAACAAAACAAAACACAATTAGCAGTCAAAAACTACCCTAAATGGACAACACCCCTCCACATTCTGTTGTTGACAATAGTGATTATATCATCTGTAATGTATTACATATTGTAAATGCAACCATCCTTTAATATACAAATAAAAGTAGTCTCATATTTCATGGAACTTTCCTTTGACATTGTTCCTCCTAAAGGCCTATTCATAGTCTGGATTTTCGGTGGTGAGGTGACCACCGCTCCGGTGGTGAGCTGACCACCGGAGCTGAAATAACGTTGAGCGGTGGTGAGTAAAAACAGAGAAGGGCTGGAGCGGTGGCGGTGGTTTGCTCTTCACCGCGGCTTGTGACGTCATGTTGTAGTTCGGTGGTCACCTAACCACCGAAAATCCAGACTATGTATGAGCCTTTAGCCTGATTATCAGACTGTAGCTTTCAAGAGACGCAGTCCACTCAGAGAGTGGGCGGGGTCTTTGGGCTGGATCCAGGCTACTATTCGAAAGATGCAGTTTCAGTCATAAGTTGGGTCCAGTCTGTGAGCTCTGGTGTAGCCGAGCTCGTCCAGTTTCTCAGTATCAACCTGGCTGCTAATGCACGTTGTGCCTTGGTGACCCCTTGTGGCAACAACGTGCTATCTCCCAAGAGACAGAGCCTTGGGCATTCTGGTAGTGTTAATCCCAATTCGAGTGGTAAAACCACATGTAAAAATATACCATTCCCTTACATTTCCAACACCTTTTGTCCAAGGCCATGGAGGTATTTGTAGGTAAGGAGGAGCAATGTGAGGCGTTGTGAGCTTGTATAGACTATTTTTGCTATTTTAATGATAAAATATGGAGGCCAGGTTGAAACTGGTTAAGTCTGTCTATTTTATACATTTTCAACCAATGAAAAGTATTGACAAGAGCTTGTCAATAACTACATTGATTACTCATTGGAACACAGATTCTGTGGTGGTTCAGGGGTAGAGTGACCGCCCAGTTCGATACTGGGCTCCCCCAGAGGTAAAGTGTCTGCACACAGCATGAGTTTTTCGGGACGAATATCAGAGCGAATGTCAGAGCAGGGAAAAAAATGATCGACCTCACGTAATGTCATTCACGTTTGCACACTGCCACCGAATATTGCATCTGTAAAAGGACTGGGGTCTTTCACATAGCTAGACATGGTCTTTCAACCTTTGAGCAGTGATGTGTCATTCCAGACCAAAGCTCCGCTGAGAAGTTGATCATCTCGTTGAAAATCCTGATGTGGCTGTGAACACATAGGCAGCAACACACACACACACAGACAGACAGACAGACAGACAGACAGACAGACAGACAGACAGACAGACAGACAGACATCGCATCAACTTGGGACTGTCGGTCCAAGTGTGTTTGTGTGATCAGCGGGCAATGGGCATTGCTGTCCCCCTCCCTTGCATCTGAACAGCGGCTTTCTCTCTCTTTCCCCCGCTGCACTGTTCATACAGTAGCGATCCACATACAGTAAATATCAAATATGTTTGAAAATGATCAAACATATTTGAGAGTGGCCCCGATCAACTCGGGAGGGTTCAGATTGGATCTTTGAACACTCACAGATCAGGGGATCATCCTCACTGCTGCTCCACTCAATTTCGGTCTGGGAAAATATTGCAAATAATTTAATTTGCATCTCACTCAGTGTGCAAGGATGTTTTGCGTGACGTTGGTTTTTGTGGATTTCGGATCTGTAAAACGCACAATGTGCAAACACCTTTAGTGTCGATGTGCCCTTGAACAAGACGGTGCCTTACATGGTTTCCTCCGCCATCGGTGTATGAATGTGTGGGTGAATGTAATGCCTTTCCTATCCTGTGCTTTGGATAAAGGCGCTATATAAATGCACCATTTACCAAAGTTTATGACCCGGCAGTAACAAAATACTTAAATCTCTGTAGTTTCATGAATTAAAAAAAAAGTATTATTTAATTGTTTTTATATAACATGGCTGGTTTGGACAAACATGTCAGCTGCACAATACTACAACAATACTACTAACATTGATAATTCCAACACACATTTATGATCAATTACTGTACAGTATGTTTGTCAACTGCCCAACAAGGCGTTCTTAACTTCTTATTGTCCCTCCAGTTAAAAAAAATCCCCCTACTCTCTTTCCCCACCGTAAATTATAGACAGGGAAAATATAATAATAATAATAGTTTATCAGGAGATGTGTTCTGTATGTTGCAGGTGGTGTCGGTAAACCCATCTAACAAGATGGTGAAGTTGAATGACGGCACTCAGCATCACTATGACCAACTGCTCATCTCCACTGGCTGCAGGTTGGATTCACTACTTCTTTCTTGTGCTCAATTCTCCTCTGATCATTGTACAAATCAACAACCCCCATTGAGTGCCCGCTGCCCGGATGAGCGCAGTGGGGACTGCACATTAGTCCGACATCCCGTTAGTCTGACTACGATGTGGCCAGTTAAGACTCACCCCGTGGCGTCCACCTGCTGTTGGGGTTAGGGTTTGGGGTCGGACTAATGAGCGGTCGGACCAGTGTCACGCTACCAAGTGCAGTGGTAAAGTCTCCGATTGTGGCTTCGAATCCACTGTGGTGCATCTGGCTTTGTCGGGCGTCTATTCGAACCCAATTGGCCCGTGTGCGGGGGAGGGAAGCCGGGAGAGAAGGGTGATATCTGTCACTGAATGTATTCCTATGGGCTGGGGCGGCACCTGTCAGCAGGGAGGGTTGGTCGGGAGGAGTAGGACGAAGGCTCTACGTCCACCCAGTGGGGGCTCCTCACTGGCAGGTGAGTCGGTAGGATATAACGGCAGTGACAACACAGAAATGTGTGTGGGGAGGAATTGATTGGCATAACGACTAGGTTCGGAAAAATGGGACCCAGTGCCTCCCTGCTCGTCACTCAGCATAAAGGGTTGGATTGGGGTAATCCCTGCGACATACTAGCATCATGTCCAGGAGGTGTACTTGTACACCAAGCTGCCTCACGCTACCTGCTCTATGGGCCACATGGCTCAGCAAGGCTTACTAATTCACCTGGGGACCTCCTGGACATCACGTTGATAACCATGTGTCATAAAGCACCTTGTTGTTGTCCTCTTAGAGCGCGGCCACTCAGCTGTCCTGGCTGGGATCTTCAAGGAGTCAAGTTGTTGCAGTTTTATGAAGACGGCAAAGACATCCACAGCTGCTCTGTGGGCCACAAGGCTGTTGTCGTCGGAGCCTCCTTCATAGGTGATAACTTTTAGGGCTGTCACGATTACACATTTATGTTGCCGATTAATTGTCACACAAATAATTGCGATTAATGATTTAATTGCGTTTTGGGTGGTGGAAATTGAATATGAATAGATTTTCCATTTGCCTTTCTAAGGCTTTGTAATAAAAAAAAAGTGCACCGGGCAGATATGAAAGAAATTGTTGAAATTGTTTTAAATGTTATACTTATACTAAAATTGAGGAAATGGCATGATCTACAAGCTTACAATGCGTCAAGTGACGGGGAGAAAACGACAAAGCAAAGAAAATCAATTTCATTAGGGAAACACTAAGAAAAATAAATCAATAAAAACAGTGGAATGGTGAGACAGGGTGTGCAGTTTGCTGGCAAAAGTCATATTATTTATTGAAGAAGACATAGACTTATATTCTGTTGCAAAATGGACATAACAAAAATAATACATGACTATGATGATCATTGATGTTGTGATTAGTTAATTTCCTACTTCCTTCTATTGTAGCCGAGACCAGACATTCTGGTTTGATGCTTCCTACCCTGGTGATGTTATCTTTAAAATGACAAATCTAATCACATTTTCATCTCCACTTCCTTACTGACGTCTTCAAAAATCTTTTGAAGCCGTTTTCTCTAATTTGCCTATTCTGGCTTAACAAGCTTCAAATTGACCATTATCTTCTTCAATTCTTTTCCTATTTCAATAAATGACACATCATTTGAAAGCTTACATTCTGTACTTTCATAATCTGTAAACAAAAATGAAAAAGAAGAGATTTGATGTGGAGGTGGGGAAAGGCCCAAGTATAGACCCCTGGGGGATACCAGTCAAGTACACCAAGTATAGTGGGTTTAAGTGGTTAAACATAACTTGTATCACAGGCCATTACAACCTGGTTCCTTGTTTGTGCCATAGGCATGGAGGTGGCATCCTACTTGTCAGACAAAGCAGCCAGTGTGAGCATGGTTGGCACCACAACATACCCGTTTGAGCGCTCTCTGGGCCCACAGATTGGCAAGATGACTATGCAGGTAACACTGACCCCTAGTGGTCTGTCATTGTGAGTGCCCAAACAAAGTGAATCCACTTTGATATGACAAAAGAATATCCAAGTGTTCTACTTCAGTTTTGTTACAACATTATTATTATTTAGTATATTATAAATAGTAATCATTGCTATAGACTAGTGTTTGTCCAGTAACTAATACATGATACAGTTTAAACAAGTGAAATTGGAAGTGATGACAAAGAAATTAGCAAACAAAATTGGAACTGGAATGAATGAGTACACTCTCCTGATTGGCTGAAATTGGCAAACCAGAAAATGAAAATGTATTGTCTGTGTATTAAAGGGCTGGAGAGATGGGGAGACTCCTGTTACTGAACAAACACGCGCCATAGCAACGATTACTATCAGAATATAGTACTTTGACCAGTTAACATTTTTTAACCAAAAATATCACTAAAGACAACTTCTAGTTCTAACCATGTTTCTTCTTTTAAGATGCTAGCAGAACAGAATGTCAAGTTTTACATGAATGACACCGTCATTGGGATCAGGGGAGAGAATGGAAAGGTAATTCTACATTTTGTTGATTGATTTGATCTCTGATCTCATATTTTAACGTTTTGTGCCCCCCCCCCCCCCCCCCCTGTAAATTAAAGCCCTACTTGGCTACTTGATCATTCTACAGTGTCACACAAAATAATCAAACGTAGCAGATCCACAACCTGTGAGCTTGTCGATCTGATATTTTGATGCTTTTGAATTTGATTTCTGAACAGTTTTTCCACACTGGACAGTGATGATTTACTCTATTACTACTTGCACTGAAACCACGCCCAGTCCTGGGAATTCATAGTAAATGTGCTTTGTCCAGGTGAAGGAGGTGGTTCTGAAGAGTGGTACCGTCCTGGAGGCTGACGTGGTGATTGTAGGAGCTGGTAAATAATTATTATTAAGATAAAAATCCTTAAAGTCATAGTATGAACTTTGCCCTCAGTTTACACAACAAAATAATCCATGTTTTACCCAATCATTTACCTCTATAGAGGGTATGCGGCGTGCGTGACATGATCATACCTGAAGTTGCGGCCGGAAACGCCTACTGAGGCTTCGTACACACCTGTCGGACACATTGATCTGTCCGACCGACCACTGATTACATTTTTATGATTTGATGCCTCCATGCCCCACAATGCTTTGCGGGATTTGGGCAGTGCAACGATGAGCGGAAATAGATGCACATATGTTCAGTGTAGTTTTCTTGACTGCAGCTAGCGGTAGGTTGTCGAGGCAGTAGAAGGTTCAAGGACCAAATATTTGCATTTTGATTTTGGTCCGTTTGGTGTTCGCACTGGACTTTGTAAAGCGTACCAAATATGTAAACAAATGACACATCTTAAGCGAACCAAATAGTGAAAAAAATTAAAGAGCTCATTTTACGATGGAGGGAAAAAGAACATCAAATCGACGGGCATTTCCATGTCATCTTATGGTTTAAACTTGAAGCCGTGCTGGTCAGTTAAGCTTCAAGTCAGAACAGCTCCGCTGCAGTTGACCTAGATATAATGTCTTTTGCTATAGTAATGTAATCAATTAATCATTTAGGACCACCTGTGTAGCTTATTTAACATTTCCTCCATTGGCTCTTTATGCGTGCGGCCGTGCGCTAGAGCGAGACAGGATGATTTTAAATATTTCTCTGTCTGCGTCTCTCCCATAGAGCTATAAAATATATCGGGTCTCTCCCCCCACATGTGCGCGCGTCATAACTTTGCGCGGTGGCGCATGCTTAAAATAAACAGATCTACAAGCTTACATCGTGTACCATACCGTAAGTACCATTCGTGTCGATAACTTGTACATCTGTTATATTTGCGCATGTGAACCTCGTACGCTGCCATTACATTTCTACTCTAGGCTACTCATAGACATATATGCGTCTACTATTAAAATCAATATTGATCCCCGTAAAAAAAGACATGCTTTTAGAACTAATTATTAATGCAGCCTCACAACTGCCGAGGCCCGACGGCTATTTTGGCTATCGTCCTGTATATAGAATAGAACTTAGTACCAGACTGGACTCACTCACTGGAGACAGCCGTGCGCAACTTGGACTCTCCAAGTTACGCACCACCGTAGCCAAAAGAAGACATACAAACAAGCGATATAATAGTCTGTGTCACGTAACTCAGAAGACTACAGCCTAAACCCCACCCAGTGCTGTCAAGAACGGAAGTTCTCTCCTATTAGTTGGCGGTTAAAAACCACCCTTCTGTCCGATCTGAAGTCCCACCCTGTTCGTTGGCTGTTTTGACTACAAGGTGTCCGATGTGTTTGTTGTGCCCTCCGCCCCCACATCGGACAGGTTTGTCCGATCAAACGACGTGACTCCCATTGAAAATGAATTGGAGCAGCAATCAAATAGCAATCAGGCATCGCACACGGACCGAACATTTGTTCTTTAGGTGTGTACGCAGCCTGAGAGGCAAAAAAAGACTTTGACCTTGACAGCCCATACAGAAATGTCCTATCTGATTGCATTAAACGATGTTAAACTCACTTTTACACTCGATTTGCCAATCACTTTTTGTTGTAAAACACATTTTTTGCTATTACTCCTCCAGATTTCAAAATCACGCAAATCGTTACACAGTATCTCTATAGTTATGTGTTCAAGATGGATCTGTTATCTGATATTTCATATTCCATCCTAATTGGCTAACATTGGCTTTCAAAGTTTGCAGGATTGAACAAAAAGCCTCAAATCATGAACGCAGCGTGCAATTTACGTGAAATCTTTCACAGTATGCATTTGTTTGTCATTTAACACGGGCTGTATCAATTTATATTTGTTAAACATTACCATTACATGTTGACTTGGCCTTTCCTGAGTTGCTAATGCTATAGTTTACAAGTTTACAAATATTTGTTGACATTCCCGAAGGCGTGAGAAAAATTAAATAAATGGCGAAATAAGACATCTAAATCTATTAATATAAATTAGTTGATGGCATCATACAGGCATCATACAGTTTGATGCATTTATTCACAGTGTGGAAACTCCTCCTGTCTGTATGCAAGAGCAGAACTTCTGGGAACTCGGATTACAGAAAACGTTTCAGAGGCTACAAAAAACTGACGTTGAATAAAAAGTACATCACTGTACTATTAGTGTTTGATGTGGATGTATCATGTACTCTAGTTTTAAAAAATCCACCGTGTCTATCTACCGTGCTTGGCAAACTAGATCATTCTTATTTGTGTAGAAGATGTATAGAAACTAAATGTGTATTGAATGATAATGGATTTTTCTCCCTCAGGTGTCATTCCCAATTCTGACTTCTTGGAAGGAAGCCAGATAGAGGTGGATTCCAGGAAGGCTGTGATTGTTGACAAGGTATTATAAAAGGAATTGATAGATGACAATTTTAGCAACCACTTTGTAATGAATGAGGTTCATCTTAGGTCACTGCAGGCAGATGGCTCAAGCACACGGTACAGCACTGAGATTGGCTGAAAACCACTCAAACGGGAACAGACTTTAGTTCCAACACACCGAAGGTCCGACAGTCATTAGACCGACAACCTAACCTAACCCTAACCGCAAGCATGACGCAACGCATGCCGGACCAACGCATGCCGGGAGTGAGGGATGATTTCATGATGTCGGACCTTTGGTGTGTTGGAAGCGTGCGCACCCCACTCAAACAAGCTGGCATGTACAGTAAAGTGCACACTATTGACGATATGCACACGGCTGCCATCTTGCCAGCAAGGTGCTAACTAGGTGCAACTTCCCATTGACAGCCCATTCATCCAAACAGAAAAGTCCTATCTGATGTAGTGATGGGCGTCTGATACTGAAGCTCCGACACAAGCTTCAAACCCCGCCTTCATTTGCATATGAACCAGTGCTTCGAAGCTTGCTTCAGTAGGGAAAAAGTCACGTGACCAATGACGTCCGAAGCAGTAACTGGTTCATTTCCTCGAACTGGTCTAGGAACTGGTTCAATACTTTGAGTTGCCACGGATCGGCTTGCGCAACCATGATAAAACCTACAGGAAAACCCTATCAGTAAATTACTGCTGTGGCTTGTCTGTTGCGTGCTGGACTCATAAGCGGAGGGTCGTCAGTTCAAACCTTGGCTGGGGTACTGCAAATATTTTGATGCAATACAGTAGACGAAAGTGGCACATCTATATTTGTAACTAAGCGTTATTTAATCAATACGTTTAATCAACATTGCGATGTGCATCTGTGCAATACAACGTATTAAATTAAATCTGACATGAATGTATTAATTTGCCATTAGCAATACATTAGATGTGTCAAATATTTCCCCATCCTACAAACATATCACACTGCTCCATACAAAACACTATTGTGTGTTTATGTTTGTTTATTTTCTTTTATTTCAATGTTTAATTACAGTTTAGGCATTTAGACACACTCAATCCAGGTCCATGAATTAGAGGATAAAGCTCACATGTTGCCCAAATAGTTGAATACACAAATGAATCAATCAACTTCAAGTCTTTATTTGTAGAGTACATTCCTTCTAAGATTTCACAATTTCTAATCTGATAATATAGGTTTATTTACTAAAGTTTTGCTGTGTCCTGTAGTAAGTGTTTCACTGTCTTCTACTGCCTAAATTAAATGCAGTCTAGCATTTCGCCAGCAGATGTCACTATTCACTGAAGCTTCAAAGCTTAACACATTTTTGAACCAATTGGTTCAACTGGTTCAGAGGTTCATAAAAGCTTCATTGGCCCATCACTAATCTGATGGTATTAAACAACGTCAAACTCACCAACATTGCAGCTGTACGAAAAGCTTGAATTATCCTCTATCTGCAAAGTGTTTGTTTCATAAAAATCCACCGTAGACATGTTATGAGCTACTTCCAAGAAATTCCTTGCAGATGGTTATGAGCTACTTCCAAGAAATTCCTTGCAGAGAGAGAGAGAGAGATTTTTCTAGTGTTTGGAAGCACTCGTTATCAGTAAAGCAACCTCCTGCTGCCTCCTGCAAATTGAAAACAGGTGGTATGCATGGGCTGTTAGTTGAGTGATAGTCAATGAGCACTTCCAAACTCCAGCACTTAGAAAAAAATCACCTGCAAGGAATTTCTTGACAGAAAGGAGCTCATAACATGTGGATTTTTATTAAACAAATACATTGCAGATAGAAGATAATTCAAGCTTTCCGTACAGCTGCAATGTTGGTGACTTTAATACAATAAAGAGTAAATAAAAGTCTATGGGAAGTTGCACCTAGTCTCTATGGGAAGTTGCACCTAGTCTCTATGGGAAGTTGCACTTAGCACCTTGCTGGCAAGATGGCAGCGGTGTGCATATTGTCAATAGGTTCAGATCCAATAGATTCTTACTGCTAAGGCAACAGATAAGGGACAACTTCAGATACAGTATGTACATACAGTACTAAGCCATATCTACACAAAGTACACATCACCAGTTGCTTCTCTATAATTATATGGAAATTCATAAAAATTAGAAACATATCTACTGTACACACATTGTGTGTAAAGTAGGTGAGTGGCTTTCACTGTTTCCTCACTGTATTTTGTATATATAAAACAACTGGGCTGGCCCTTGTCTCGCCATTCGTAGAGAGCAACATTGTGTTTTTTTTATTTATAGGGCCCTGTGTGGCATGCTCCCATTATATTTATTCATTATTCATTTTTAAAACAAAAAACTACAGGATATCAAATGGGCATACTTTAGATCTATGAACAGTGAACAAGAAAAGACTGCTTTCATCTTTTATGCCCCAGACAAATAGAACAAACTCTAGGACTCTGAAACTGGATCGATTGGTCTATCTAGATTTAGAATATTATTTGAGGATGCATTACATAAGGACTCTACCTGCTTTGTGCAGCCCTTATTTATCTGCATTGTGAGGTTTGTAATATTGTTCATTATATTGCACATTATGTAAAAGGGTTTTTTATTTTTATTTATTTGTATATGTTTGTTGTACATCTTGTTGTACTCTTGCTCTCAATGGTCTTCCCTAAATAAATAGTCAATAAAATGTTTAAAAAAGGCCTCCCATTACAGTTCATGAAGACCAGCGTAGCTGATGTGTTCGGGGCAGGAGACGTGACCTCCTTCCCTCTCACCATCCGTGGAGACCAGAGGGTCAACATTGGTCACTGGCAGATGGCTCAAGCACACGGTACAGCACACACACACACACACACACACACACACACACACACTCACACTCACACACTCTCTCTCTGACACTGTCGGGTAGAAACCTTGTAATCTCTGTATTTCCTGTCTGTATGTATTTTCATAAATAAATGTCCTATTTTATACTTAAGATTATGATTTTGAAACGAGGCTTGATGATTGATCTGCATAATTTAGTTTTGTTTTTCATCTCTCGGACCCCAGGGAGGGCAGCCGCCTTAAACATGCTAAAGAAACCAACCAAGATTGATTCTGTTCCGTTCTTCTGGACTATGTATCCGAAGAGTATCCGATATACAGGTGAATGAATAGTTACAAATTAAAAAATATATATATACCGTATATTTTATATATATTATGATATTTGTTTTTGCCACACCCAGTGCTCTAAATCTATCCTAGATCGGACTGAGATTGAAACGTTTTCTCCCCGTTTTCACAATTGCAGGGTTTGGGGAGGGATACACGGAAATCATATTCAAAGGCAAAGTGGAGGAAGGGAAGTTTCTGGCATTTTATATCAAGTGAGTACCAGCAGACTTAAGGTCCATTCACAAGGTTTGAATTGATTGATTGAAAATGTACTTAAGTAACAATTTAGAAAGTACTCATTATGCAGAATGTCCCATTTCACAACAGATAGATCTACAAGCTCACAATGGGTTGCGATGTGAGATGTGACGCATTGTGAGATGTGCAGGGGTCACCAACATGTCCGTACACGGACAAATGTGTCCGTGGCAAAGACATGTCTTGTCCTTGGCAAATTTTACATTTTCAGTTTTACACACATAATGTTCTTATTTTGATCATAACACCCACTTACTGAATGCCAGGTCTACAGGTTTTCTTCAGAATAAGTATGACAATTATTTATTATGACACTAAGGCACATTAGGAGTCCTACTAGTGGTTCTCAAATGTTTTATTTGCAAAGAGTTACAGACCTGTTATGGTCATTCAGGACAATCTATGTGTGTGTTTCTGGTAATATTGTCCACTCATTTTGTATTTACGTGGCAAAAATGGAATGTTGACACAAGCCAATGACCCCTGGAGATGTGACGCATTGTGAGCTATTTTCAAATGGCCGAAATGTATACTGTACTGTAGGGCTGAAGTGAGGTTAAGTTTAGGTAATAAACATAAGCTGAAGTAGGGCTATGTTTTGTAAAAGTAGTAAAATTATTGAAAACTGGAAATACTAGAGTAAAGTAAAACGAATACAAATACCAAGGGTGAGCCAGAAAATGGCAGCCAGGAGAATGAGACGAGCAGGACACTGCCAAATACACCAAGAGCACTTCATATCACAAATACACCAAGAGCACTTCATATCACACTTCAACAACTTGGAAACACTCCCGAGCGATCAGTTGTAATTTAATTGAACTACTCGGCATCAATTTCAATGTCCCAAGGAGGTGTATGCAGTAGGCTATATTATACAAATGTCTATTTTGTAATTGTTTGTGTTTTACTCTGTTTATATCTCTACATTTATGTCATGTTTCTTTTTTGTTTATTTTTATTCATTTATTCTCTTTTGTTCATCTTACTTATTTTACTTATTTATTTTTCCTTATTTTGTTGTATTTAAATGTATTTTAATTCTTATGTTTTGCCTCCCCTAGGACCCGTGGGAGGGTGAACGGGAGGGTAGGCTGGGTCAGCGTGACCACTCTTGGTCATTCTGCCCAACCTACGGGGAAGGGTTGCAAAAAAAAAAAAAAAAACGGGGAATGCCACCAATAACGATGTAAAACTAACCTTGTACCTCTCCCTGAATAAATAAATATATATTAAAAAAAAGACACCAAGAGCTGCCAGCCAGCAAACTAGTGCTGTGGGAACCATCCCACATTAACATATGTGGATGTACTCAAGAACGACGCAGGAGTGCAAAGCACCAACGAGCTGGCCAGATGTATGGAGAACCGGGATGACTGGAAGCAACGATGGAGGGCTCGTCTGAGGCCGACTATAGAGAGACTTGAGTAAAACTTACTCTGTGTGTGTGTGTGTGTGTGTGTGTGTGTGTGTGTGTGTGTGTGTGTGTGTGTGTGTGTGTGTGTGTGTGTGTGTGTAAAGAGAGGAGGTGGTGGTAGCGGCAGCCAGCATGATGTTTGACCCCGCTGTGGCTCACCTGGCAGAGCTGATGTCCACAGGAATGATCATAACGAAGGCACAAGCTCAGTGAGTGTGACCCCTGTATGTTTTTAATAAAAATCACACCTGTGTGAAGTGAGGGGCGCTAATATATTAAAGCCTAACTCATGTTGATTAGGTGATGTATAATAGGTTATTGATATCATTATTGATATCAAAACCGATCGCATCGCTCCACAGCCTGGGAGCGCCTGTTGCGCAACACTCGATGTTGCGCAACAGTGGGACGTCATCGACGAGACCGAAAATCTTAAAACGTTAATAACTCTTGATCTAAATCTTAACGTCTAATTCTAAGCAAAGATCATGTGTTAGACGGCCCACTGCGGCCCCGTCACTAGTCACTGTACGGAAGATTTAATCATACCTCCCGTTGTTGTCGATCGCCTCTAGAGTGTTTGCTACATCTAGCTGCTACAGCCACATCCGGGATAACATCCGGTCCGTCGGTAAAAGTGCTCCGCTGCTATAAATCGCTGGGCGCTATGATTTAATGGATTAAATAACCCCGGGCGATCGGGGTGTTAATGTGCCTATTATAACACATTAGATTGCACAGTATTTCTGGGACTGCCTTTTTTGCAGAGAGTTGGGATGATGGGCGTGGTTATATGCCCAGAAACCTAAGCTCAAACACTATGCCTAAAAGTAGCTCTGTTGGAGTTGGAAATTGTTGTTACTGTGTTAAATTATTATTCATGTCATGTGTGAGTGTATGGGACCCGAATGGAAACAAGACCACAAGGTCTTTCTTCGGTGAAATCCTTTTTTGGACAAAATGCCTGACTGTAAATTGTGCCGTTTGCATTTTTATATGTTGTCTAATAAAATATTCAAACAGTATCTTTGGTGGAGACACCTTAACCCTAACCTCACAGAATAATAACCTCAAAACCACGCCCACCTGTGCGAAAGCTCTGCAAAAAAGTGAGACCCTCCTTAAATATTGATTAAAGGCTAGCTGTCTTGTTTCAGATCTGATGACCTGACCTGGCTGAAGATGTAGCATGCAAACTCAGTCTACAGCAGTGATTCTCAAAGTGGGGTCTGGGGACCCCCAGCTAAGTGTCCTTGAGGTGGAACCAAATGGACCCTGTAACTCTGCTGTAGTATGATCAAGAAGGGTGTTAATTTACGAAAACAAATTAACACAAGTTAAATTATGGAGATAAGGTTTTCTGCCCGACCGCTGGAACTCTGATGTTCACATGTGATGTAAAGCCTGGGATTACCTCAGTTGTGTGGAAAAAAAAATATATTTTTTCTTAATCATAAGAGACCATAAAACATACTGTATGTGGCAGAATGAATGTCTTTATCCTCAATAGTCTAATAGATTAATTAATGTGACCAATTATTAAAGAAATGTATCAAATGTTGTAAACTGACCATGATACTGACATGTTGCTGACCATGATAGTCATGTTGCTGACCATGATACTGACATGTTGCTGACCATGATACGGTCATGTCACTGACCATGATAACTACTCTCTACAGAAGTGATGGTGGGTAGCACACTCAGAATGGCAAGAGTGAGTTAACTTTTATATTTCTTCGTTTCTTTTCGTCTATCCAGCCTTTAAGTGTGTTTGACAGACACTGACAATTGTGACAAATATATTTTATTAACTAGAAGACATCTATTTTACTGTATATACTGTAAACGGCATGTTCTCCCTGACATACAGTATAGGACAGTGGTTGACAGTCATTTCTGGATCGGAGCCCATTTGAAAATATTGAAAGGATTCGTGGCCCAATCTGACCACCTAACATGGCAGCCAGTTGGCGATTCCCAACCCAAGGTTGGATAAGTGGGAAACTCTTGAGTGCAATGCTGCTCCTGTTTCTAGTACACAAACTATGTAATCAAAGAGGCATTCTTTCACTAGTTTATCACTTTCTTTTAAATTAAGTAAAGCATCTTTCGCAGATTTAAAGTGGTGAGGGGACCCCATTCTCAATGGGTGTGGTCTGAGGTACATCGGTTGATGGGGAAATCCCAATACAAACAGGGTCACTCTTCTATACTGGAATGTGGTGACAATAAATAAAAAGATCTCCATGAATCGATAGTTTGACAGTTTGTTTTGGTCCCTTGTATGTCATGTGTAATATTTGTTGTATTAAGTAAATAAATACTTTAATGACAAAAAAAATACATAGTCTTTGTCTATCCCCCTTTTGTGTTAGTAGTGGTGTGACCACCCACTATATTATGTCAGTGTTTAAATGCCAAAACCACCAACCCTATCCTTATGAACAGCACTGCCCTAGAGGAGGTAGAAGCTTTTACCTACCTAGGCAGTATTGTGGACACCACCGGAGGGACAGACGCTGACATAAAAAGCAGAACCAACAAGGCTAGAGTGGTTTAACATGCTCAAAGAACATCTCCATCAACACCAAAATGCGCATCTTCAACTCCAGTGTGAAACAGGTGCTGCCGTATGGAGCCGAGACCTGGAGGACAACAACACTCACAACACACAGGCTGCAAACATTCACTAACACATGCCTCAGGAGAATCCTCCGAGCGGATTTGACCGTTCTCATCCTCCACATCTGGTGGAATTAGGGACAAAGTAAGCAATGTGGACCTGTGGAAAAGAACAAGGATCCCATTGACTTACAGATCCGAGAGAGAAAGTGGAGTTGTATTGGCCACACCCTCAGAAAACCTGCGACAAACATCACCAGTTAAGCCCTGAAATGGAACCCCCAAGGAAAAAGGAAACGAGGTTGCCCCAGGAACAGCTGGAGAAGAAGTATCGAGGCAGAAATGGCAGAGTGGGCTCAACTGGGGAGATCTCGAAAGAACGGCTAAAAGCCGAGTGAAATGGAGGACATTTGTCAACGGCCTATGCACCCTAGAGGAGCAAAGGGCTTAAGTCAAGTCAAAGTGATGAAGCAGCAACAAGATGGGATGCATTCCTAACATTCTGTGTTGTATGCTGAATTAAATCTTGCATCTGTTTTGTATTGTACTATATTAGTGATTGGAGATAAAGTGCCTGTATAGTGTATACAGAAGTACTGTTCATACAAATATTTGGATCTAATTTTCTTTGTTTATTATAGGCCTTATGACCCTATATGGGGTCTTGGCTCCAAAGGAGTAATTGTGTGTGTGTGTGGCTGTCAAGGATCACAAACCAGTTCAGGCAAAAAACATTTATTAAGAAACAATCCTAAACTACACCAAAAAGAACATTACAATTTAGGCTCCCTGACTAAACAGAAACAATGGGCCAAAACTGGGGCAACAAAAGAAAATAGCAGCACAGCCTTACCATACAGCTTCCCTTCTTATGACAGGAAAAGGGGTTTGGGATACTTTGACAGTGGTTTGAGTACAACGATCACTAGGTTGGTCTGTTCTTTAAACACACAGTAAATAAAGAAACCTTTGGCACTAAGCAGGTAAGGCACACAGCCTACAGACACTAGTACACTAGCTACAGACTGGGTTCAGCAGCACAGGTGACGGATGGCAAGAGGCTGACGAGGAGCTTCTCCCAGGCTTTTATGCTGGTGGCTGGTTGAAAATGAGGCCCAGGTGTCTCCAGACACCAAGCCACTCCTCCAATCCATCCTCCAATCACCATACAGCACTGAAAAACACTGACACACATTTTCAAATCATTTCAAACATATAACTCATGGTAGAGAATAGAAGGAGGGAGGGGGGGAGAGGGAGGAGGGGAGGAGTGGTTAGGAAGGGGGGGGGGAGGGGGGTTGTCAATGCTCATATGATACCACTTTTTTGGACTATCAAAATGGTCATGTTTACACTCATTCAGATTGTTGCACCATATCCTGAAATATATGCGGAAATAACCAAAATAACAATGCAGACAGAACAGGCACACAACTAGATTGAATGTATCAAATTAATTAATCATTTCTTGTAGGTACCATACGCAGTGTGTGGATTTGCAGCATTCAAGTCACGGATCTTCCCATAATGTTGTGTAACAAAGATGAGGAACGCTCCAGGAAACTGATGAAGTAAAACATTTGTCAATGTTGACTAATGTTGGCTTTCTCAATATAACATGGGGCCTCGAGGGCCTTGACGTTTATTACAAAGAGAAGGGGAGAAGCAGGGACTCAGGGAACGTGAGGGGTTGGGGTATTGGCTAGCATGTGTCATGCCTCAACCATTATATTTATGCCATTTATGTCATTCCAAATGCAGGGTGCCATGTTAGTCCCATAAACATGATCAAAAGTATTTTAAAACAATGGACTTGAATACATAGGATTGAATAGATATGTTGACACACTGTGACAGCTGTCACTCGCCCCCGGATACGCCCTCCGTTATCCCCCCAGGAAACATTTCAAACTAAAAACGTGTTCTCATGTAGGTCTACTCAATATTCCAAGTATGGGTGTGTCCCACCTTGAGGATGTGTATTACTAATCTGGTTGGTTATGTCATCAATTTATACAGTGGTTGAAACACAGTTTATTTATACAGTGGTGGAAAGTAACAAAGTACATTTACTTAAGTACTGTACAATGTGTGTTAGATGGGGTAACTGTGTGTCATCACATTTTACCGTGAAAAATGGCGTCAGACAGGGAAGCATTTTATCCCCTTTGCTTTTTAATTTATATATGGATGACCTACTGTATCTAAACAGCTGAACAGCTGTGATACAGGGTGTCGGGTCGGTGACACAGTCATCAACCACTTGATGTACGCAGATGATTTGGTCATCCTATGCCCATACAGTGCTGGCCTTCAGCAGTTACTGAGGGTCTGCTCTCAATATGGCTCAGACTGTGACATTATTTATAATGCGAAGAAGAGTAACATCATGATTGTAAGAACCAAGGAAGACAGTAAACTGTCATTTCCAGTCTGGCACAGCCCTTAAAGTCTGTGATGAGGTCAAGTACTATTTCAAGGTCAAGGCCACTATTTAACAAATGACCTATCTGATGATAGGGACATCTACAGGCAACGTAGAATGCTATATGCACAAGCAAACATGATTGTTCGTAAGTTTAGTGTGTTCAACTTCTGTGAAGTCCACACTATTTAAATCTTTTTGCACACCTATGTATACTGCCCACTTGTGGCGGCGCTACAAAAAGGGAAGTATGCAGAGACTCAATGTGGCTTATAATGATGCCATGAGACTGCTGCTTAAAGTGCCACGGTGCAGCAGTGCAAGCAAAATGTTTGTCAGCATCGGCGTACCCACCTGCTCAGCTGTGCTGAGGAACCTCATGTACAAATGTATGTGTAGGCTGTCTGATTCTGCCAACAGCATTATTGTTATTCTGACTAACCCTTTATTGAGTTCAGTCAGGTTTGTTTCTAAACTGTGGAACCATTGGCGTGTAAGCCTGTATAGTATGCATTTGTGATTTTATGTAGACAATGTCTGCCTTTTGTTTGTCTCTGTATTTGTATGTTTTTTTTTTTTTACGTCACTATGGACCTTGTGTCTTTAATAAAGTTTGATTGATTGATTAACTACACTTCTATGCAAAAAAGGAAATTATATACACGGTTAGAAAATAAGGGATTTGTACAGTCTCACAACACCAACTTTGATGAGGCAGTATTGCTTTGTTTTGAAAATATAAGGTTTTCTTAATTTCCTGAAAAATGTATAATTTGGAGTTAAGAAGAGGTTTCTTTCTTCTTTGGCATTGCTTACAGACCAGAACTAACGTGCAGTGTCTAAAAACGATGCAAACTAATGAAGAACATAAGCATGCAGATATCCATGTGGATTTTAGCTCGTCGACATCAAAGAAAAGATTTGTAAACCACAGATACTCAAGGTGAAACTTTTTACTCATTTTGAGAAAAGCCAGTTTTCCGTCAATAATTCCCACTAGGGTGAAGGAAAACACTTGAAACTTCATTTGCACGTAGAGTACGTTGCTGTACATAATACTGACGCGATGACGTCATGATGGTGTTGACCAATCAAGAGATAACGTGTCGTGCATGTTACAACCATGTTCTCAAGTACAAGTACATTTTCATGCCAATACTTTTAGTACATATTGAATTTCGGACTTTTACTTGTAACAGAGTATTTCTACAGTATATTGCAGTATTGATACTTCACTTAAGTAAAAAAACATAATGCAAGTACTTTTTCCACCACTGTCTGCTATACATGAGACTGAGATTAAGAGAATCACATGCCTGGACATCCAGGCTGTTTATTCTGGATTCTGGTTCTCAACCTGTGGGTCAGGACCCCCCCAGGGGGTCCCCACATGATTTTTTTGGGGGTCCCCAGATGACAGTGAACTGACAATTTAAGGACCTTTTAATAGCCTACATTAAAAACAAAACAACTTTTGATTGATGCATTACTGCATCAAAAGTAACTAGAAAAAGTGCCCTTCTGGGCACAGGTCTCCACCAGGAGGATAGGACTGTGTGAGATGTTTGGCAAAATGTTTAGGATTAATATAAACATGTTTTTGAAGCATTTTGTTCCAAAAATGTGTTTTGCAAAAATCAACCTGTTGGTGGCGCTATAACAGGCCAATGTGAAAAGGGTGGGATATATTCCTCAGCCTAGTAAGAAAATGTGTGAAAGATTTCACGTAAATTGCATGCTGCGTTCATGATTTGAGGCTTTTGTTGAAAACGGGGCAATCTTGCAAACTGTGAAAGCCAATTATAGCCAATTAGGATGGAATATGAAATATCGGACAGATCCGACTTGAGCACATGACCATAGAGATACTGTGTAACGATTTGTGAGATTTTTGGACAGAATCTGGAGGAGTAATATCAAAAAATGTGTTTTACAAAAGTCGGCCTCCTGGTGGCGCTATAAAAGGCAGATGCGGAAAATGCAGGTCAAAGGTTTGTCCTTGGCCTCTAGGGAGTGTGCATGCAACGTATCACGCAGATCGGTGCAGTTTTAGGTAAACAATGTGAAAAGCTGCCTCATGGTGGCGCTATAACAGGCCGTTCTGGAAAATGTGGGGCAGAGGTTCATCGTTGGCATCCAGGGAGTGTGTGTGCAAAGTTTGGCATTGATCGGGCCAACGGTGCCGGAGATTAGCTGATAACGGACGGACAGAAGGACGGACGGACGGACGGAAGGACACACACACACACGGACGGAGTGCAAAACATACTCTCTCCCCATGCCTTCGGCCTGGTGGAGACAATCAACAAGAAGTAGGTCGGGAGTGGCTTATTGTCGGTATCAGCCGGTAGCACGCAGGAGTCCATCCCCGTTACAATGTGCTAGACCCCTGGGAGATGGATTGCTGAGGTGGAGCGCCACACCTACCATTCAGCTCCCAGTAGGCCTACTTCCCGCACGACTTGCTGCACCAACCCGTGCTACTCATTCGCTGAGTTGACGGTGCCCGGGATCAAACCCATCAACTTGTGGTCCAAATCAACAAACTACTGTAAAAAATGTTGGCCACATTGTCAAATGATATACGAAAATAATTGTGAAAATAGCCGATCTAAGCTCAACCTTGAAACAAGCAGGCAGCAGATGAAATTATATTGAACAAATAGCACAGCCCTGCCTCCCAGCAATGTCAAACAACACACACGCTAACAAGTCAGCAGCACGCTATATTGAGTTAACACATTTCGACATATTGACTCAACACGTTTCATCTTTCCTGCAGCCCGCCCAGCGTGAATGCTGTGGTACACGTACAGCTATAATGTGATGCGATTGCGATGTGAGAGTGCGGTCTAGCCAACAACTCAGGACTCATCACTCGCTGCCTTCCACACTCTCCTATTACTCCAGGGCCTGGTTAAGATATGTATGCACTTCATTTAGCAGAGAATATCTCAACTGTTCTTGGCTAATATGACCGCTGCGAACAACTTAGGAACTGTGAAAAAGTCTCTATCCGGGGCGAAATACCCCGGAAATGACCACACCAGACAGCTACTTCAAACATGGCTCTATCTTCTAAACTGTTTGTGCGAAGGATTTCCTGAGATGCTCAAAATGTTCAGAATACTCATGTTTGAATACTCAATAGACCATATGCACACTGCGGTCATCTTTCCACAAGTTATATTGGCTGGGTGGAAACCAGCCTCAATTTGCCATTGATCACCCATACATCCAAACAGACAAAGTCCTAGCTAATTGTATTAAATTATGTCAAACTCACTAACATTGCATCTGTACGAAAAGCTTGAATGATGCTCTTTCTATCTGCAAAGTGTTTGTTAAATTATAAAAATCCACCATAGACATGTTATGAGCTACTTTATGTCAAGAAATTCCTTGCAGGTGATTGGAGTTTGGAAGCGCTCCCTTTCAGTAACGCAACATCCTGCTGCCTTCTGCATTATGTGCAAATTCAAAACAGGTGGTACGCAGGGCCGTTGAGTGATTATTCGATGAGCGCTTCCAAACTCCAAAAAGAAATCACCTGCAAGGAATTTCTTGACATAAAGTAGCTCATAACATGTCTACCGTGGACTTTTATGAAACAAACACTTTGCAGAAAGAGGATAATTAAAGCTTTTCATACAGCTGCAATGTTGGTGAGTTTGACATAATTTAATACAATTAGATAGGACTTTGTCTGTTTGGATGTATGGGCGGTCATTGGCAAATTGTGGCTAGTTTCCACCCTGCCATTAACTTATGGAAAGATGACCGCCGTGTGCATATGGTCTATTGAGTATTCAAACATGAGTATTCTGAACATTTTGAGCATCTCAGAACATCTGTAGCTCCAACGGTTTAGAAGATAGAGGCATGTTTTAAGTGGCGGTTATTTTTAAAAGGGTGTGGTCATTTTGGGGTATTTCGCCCGGATAGAACATTTTTCACAGTTCCTAAGTTGTTCACAGCGGTCATATTAGCCAAGAACAGTTGAGATATTCTCCGCTAAATGAAGTGCATACATATCTTAGCCAGGTCCTTGAGTATATCTAGCGTCACTGTCTTGAGCAGTGTTGTTGGCTAAGCTGTCGCGCCACAGTGTGTGAGCGCGTCTTGCCTTTCCTGGCTTTGCCCTATGGGTTGGCTAGTTTGCTTGCCACTAGTTCCGGGTGCTTACGCAGTGCCCTGTCAGTAGGTCCCCATAAACTAGAGCACCACATTTCTGATGTGGTCCATCCATGTGACAGCTATAATAAATGATGCTGAGAATGGATGAAATGCTGCTTAAAGGCAGGGCAACTGATCATTTTAAATACTGGATATTCAAACAATGTAGACTTTGGCATTCTTATGAACATTAGAGTGTGCGGTGGGTGGAATGGGGATCAGCATCTCTTAGGCCATGGTTCTCACCCGGAAACCGATCGATTGTGCAGTCCAAGTAGGGAATACGACTTTTACCAAGGTGAAGGAGTTTAAGTGGTCCCACTGTCCTCATCACCTATCCTGTTTGTGATTTTCATGGACAGGATCTCGAGGCGAAGTCGTGGCAGAGAGGGTATTTGACTTGGTGAGCTAAGGATTGCATCACTGCTTTTTGCAGATGATGTGGTCCTGATGGCACCATCGGTCCAAGACCTTCAACTCTCACTGGATCGGTTCGCAGCCGAGGCGGCTGGGATGAGGATCAGCGTCTCCAAATCTGAGGTCATGGTTCTCAGCAGGAAACCGGTGGATTGTGCAGTCCAGGTAGGGAATTGCCCCAGGTGAAAGAGACTTGTTCACGAGTGAGGGGAAGACGGAGAAGGAGATCAGCCGGAGAATCGGAGCGGCAGGGGCGGTATTGCAGTCGCTGTACCGCACTGTTGTGACGAAAAGAGAGTTGAGCCAGAAGGCAAAGCTCTCTGTCTACCGAGCAATCTTCGTTCCTACTCTCACCTATGGTCATGAAGTGTGGGTCATGACCGAAAGCATAAGGTCGCGAATACAAGCAGCCAAAATGAGTTTTCTCCGACGGGTGGCTGGCATCTCCTCCTAGAGATAGGGTGAGAAGTTCAGTCACGCGAGAGAGACTCGGAGTAGAGCCGCTGCTCCTTCGCCTGGAAAGGAGCCAGCTTAGGTGGTTCGGGCATCTGGTTAGGATGCCTCTCGAGCGTCTCCCTAGGGAGGTCCTCGATGCACGTCCCACTGGGAGGAGACCCTGGGGCAGACCAAGGTGCAGATGGAGGGATTACATCAACTCACTGGCCTTGGAACGTCTCGGGATCCCCCAGGAGGAAGTCACTAATGTTGCTCTGGAGAGGGAAGTCTGGAGCTCTCTGGTGGAGCTGTTGCCCCCGCGACCCGACTACGGATAAGCGGTTGGAGATGGATGGATGGATGGAAGGAGTTTAAGTATCTTGGGGTCTTGTTCACGAATGAGAGAAATGGGAGGACGGAGCAGGAGATCCACCAGAGAATCGGAACAGCAGGAGCTGAATTTCTGAATTTCACTGTTGTCGTGATGAAAAGAGAGTTGAGCCAGAAGGCAAAGCTCTCTGTCTATTCTATACCAAGCAATATTCATTCCTACTCTCCGGATAAGCGGTTGAAGATGGATGGATGGATGTACCGGCCCCTGCCCCCCAACATACAGTTGAGCAGTTTAGTGATGTCAAGAGTGGAGGAATCCAGCCTCGTAAACTCACCTACCTAAGGACCCCAATGGAAACAAGCCATAGGCTTTCTTGAATAAATAATTTTAGCAGACCTTGTATTGTACTGTACTTCTCTGTGCTTGTCTATGCAAACTGTTAATAAAGTATATTAAAATAATTATGTGCGGTTCATAGCAAGCTGCCTTTGGGGGACAGAGAGGTGAGAAAGTTCACATAAAGTACAGTATGTCAATAGATATTATGCCTCACGGTCACGTTGTGCTCTAGTTTGCTTTAGGCACAGTGGGTATTAATTTGTTAATTTATTAACATGTCACAATGTAAGGATTGTGACATTCCTGCAGCCCTCCCAGTGTTGGTTACACAACTTTATGGGACATTGCTCTACAGTGCTGTTGGGTGATGCTTCTTGCCTTTCCTGGCTTTGCCCTGGGTTGGCTCCATAGTGTCATTTTGCTTGCCACCATTTCCGGGTGCATGACGCAGTACCCTGCCAGCCTCATCTTCTCTCTCTAACTTTGTTTGTGACCCTTGGTACAATTATAGGTCCCCATAGACTAGAGGACCACATTTCTGATTTGCTCCGTCCATGTGAAAGCTATAATAAATGATGCTGAGAATGGATAAAATGCTGCTTAAAGGCAGGGAAACAGATAATTTTAAATACTGGATATTCAAACAATGTAGACTTTGGCATTCTTATGAACATTAGAGTGTGCGGTGGGTGGAATGGGGATCAGCATCTCTTAGGCCATGGTTATCACCCGGAAACCGATCGATTGTGCAGTCCAAGTAGGGAATACAACTTTTACCAAGGTGAAGGAGTTTAAGTATCTTGGGGTCTTGTTCACAAATGAGAGAAATGGGAGGACGGAGCAGGAGATCCGTCAGAGAATCGGAACAGCAGGAGCTGAATTGCACTGTTGTCGTGACGAAAAGAGAGTTGAACCAGAAGGCAAAGCTCTCTGTCTATTCTATAGAGGGTATGCGCATGCTTAAAGTGAATGGCACATCGAGTGGCAAATCGAGTGGCAAAGCAACATGCAAAATGAGTTTAACATTGTTTAACGTTGTTTAATGCAATCAGATAGGACTTTTATGTTTGGATGTATGGGCTGTCAAGGCCAGAAAGTAGTTTTTTGCCACTCAGTAGGCACTCAGTAGGCATAACTTCCGGGTTTGATGATGATGTCACGTGCATACCCTCTATACCAAGCAATATTCATTCCTACTCTCCGGATAAGCGGTTGAAGATGGATGGATGGATGTACCGGCCCCTGCCCCCCAACATACAGTTGAGCAGTTTAGTGATGTCAGGAGTGGAGGAATCCAGCCTTGTACACTCACCTACCTACTGTAAACTCTATATATGAACAATGTTTCGATGAATTGAGCACAAAGGACCCCAATGGAAACAAGCCATAGCCTTTCTTGAATAAATCATTTGTATGATTGTATAAAAAGTTTGACATCAGTTTATGTACTGTACTTCTCTGTGCTTGTCTACGCAAACTAAGCAAACATAAAGTATGTTAAATCAATTTTGTGCGGTTCATACCGCCTTTGGGGGACAGAGAGATGAGAAAGTTCACATACAGTATGTATTAATTTGTTTAATGATTAACATGTCACAATGTAAGGATTGTGATTGGCTATGCTCCTTAGATCATGTATATAACCAGGATCCCATAGCAGTAATGATCATAGGCGTAGCAGTCCGCTGTTGCAGGTAAGTCTGGGTTAACTCAAAGGGGGAGTCTAGCACAGAATTTTACAGTCGGTTTTTATTACTGGCGACGTCTTTCACACTTTTATATGAAAAAAGTGTGTTGGCCACACACACACACACACACACACACACACACACACACACACACACACACACACACACACACACACACACACACACACACACACACACACACACACACACACACACGTTTAGGGTGCTTTGTGAGGTGCATTAGGACTGCACCTGCTTCCTTTATCTAATTCATGCATTTGTTTTTATAGGTTTTATGTTTTTTTCATTAGTATAGCATTTCATATAGTTGGAGCCTACAACTATACAGTTAGGCTACTTGTTGTACATGCTCTTATCAGGGGTCCTTGTTTTGTATCCCCACAAATACGCAATAAGGCTTTCTCATGATATAGGGGCTTTTATGGAAATTGCTCTCAGGAACAGCTCAACTGATTGGTCGTACGCGTGATGTCATCTGTGTCAATTCCTCCCCCTCTTCAGTCTTCAGTTCCAAATTTGAATTTCCACTTTGTTTAAATGTCCACTACCATTGTTGATTTTCTAAACTGGCATGGAATGGAAACAAGCCTGCAGTTTATCTAGCATCAGTATTATAATGACACAAAGATACAATAATTTGCATATCCTCAGGACATTGTGGTAGGCCTACTGCAGCTAAAACTGCTTCAGAAGCCAGAAAGAAATGACATGGACTGCTTAGTATTGATTTATGCTCAAACCATTAAAATTACATCTGAGGGGCATAAACAATATGATATTAAATATTAAAAACCGTTTTAAAATGCATGTTGTAGTTCCTTAAAAAAATATGTTTTTATGTGGCCACACCCACCATCATTAAGTATGCCTGGTTTTCCTGGTGGGTGGTGATCCACCTGAACTGAAGCTGCACCCATACTAGGTGCTGCCACATGGTCAAAAGAGCTGCGCACGTTCTCGGCTGCGCGCTGCTTAAAGCTTGAGTTTTTAGACAGCTGGTGGATGGAAATTAAGCTCCACCTCCGCCGAAGACTTGAGCGGAGGAGAGCGTTTCCGGGAATCTGGCCGTCGCGCAAGTCTTCGGCGGAGGTGGAGCTTCTTTTCCATCCACCAGCTGTCTAAAAACTCAAGCTTTAAGCTGCGCGCAGCTTAAGAAGTGCGCAGCTTAAGAAAGTTTTGCGCTATGGTGTGGAGACGGTGACTGTAGCTGTTGTTGTATGATAAAGGGGAGGGGATGATATTGTGATGTCACTATATCATTTCGATTGGGCCTTTTGACTCAAAGGCTTTCAGCTTTCAGGAAGAAACCAAAAATACACAGGGAAGACATATTTGCATATTCTAACCACACCATGGTCTATTAGAGTAATGTTAACTCCATAGACACATAGAAAACAGAAAAAGGGCCTGGACGGTTAGCTCAACCGTCTGGGCACCTAGGCTGCCAAGCCAGCCTGATGGCGTGCCGTGTGTTCGACTCCTGATCCCGACAGCCTTTGCCGTGTGTCTTCCTCCCATCTCTCTCCCCATTTCCTGTCAGTCTACTTTCATCTTATCAATAAAGAACAAGCCAAAAAATATATCTTTAAAAAATAAAACAGAAAAAGACAAAAGTACACAGATCACTGGACTCGATCTTTAATGGAATGAATCCAGATTTATCATTCAGCTCTAAGCCACATTATTTATTTGGTGTATTTGTCTTTGTGTCTTTCAGTCATGAGGACCCAGGTGCTGCTGTGCTTGCTGGTGGTTCTTGTCGCCGTGACACTTACTGAGAGTTGGGGGCATCGGGGGAGGTGTGGGAGAAGGGTTAGAGGGTGCAGTGGAGGCTCCTCACGAGGGAATGTGGCCTGTGGAAGGAGGAGAAGGACGAAGTGCAGTGGAGGCTCCTCACGAGGTAAGACAGTTGCTAAATTAATGGCATGAGTCATTTTATTGGGTAAAGGATGTTTTTGCCTAAATCATTGCTTCATGACACTGGCCACCTCTGGCAAAATGGCCTGTATCATGTATCATGCCGTTACCGCCCCAGTAGTAGAATGGCCTACATACACAGTATGTCCACAGTTATGTGACCTAGGACATTTTATGTGCTACAAGTCAAAGACAATGAGACTTAGCCAAATGGCAAAACATAAATTGGCCTATAAGTCATTAAAATCCTTATATGATAATTGACAGACAACGTTATTTGTATGTGTAGCAGTGGCTCAGAGCCTCAGCCTGATGGCCCCAAAAGTCTAAACTGGATACCCCTTTGGTCTAGTCTAGTGGTTAAGATGTTGGACTTTTACGCGGGAGACACGCGTTTGAATCCCGGGCGTTATGTATGTCAATAGTCATATTGTTCTAATCTAAACATTTGCGTGAATTGATAAAGAAATATCATCATATTGTATGTTTTTATTGTTTATTCTCTCTCTCTCTCTCTCTCTCTCTCTCAAAAGACATACTGTAGGCCATTATTTTACAAGGGTGACGACTGACGAGTGGGAACACATACATGTTTACACGCACACACGCGCACCCATACATTCTCTCTCTCTCTCTTCTCTCTCTCTCTCTCTCTCTCTCTCTCTCTCTCTCTCTCTCTCTCTCTTAGATTCTTAGATTCTTAGATTCTTATCATATCTTATCTTACCCAATTGTACATTTTGGGATCATGCCTTCCTTCACAGACATTTGAGCAATTTGGCCTGTGTTCATCTGATATTTGTATATCATCGTTTTTTGTTGTTGTTTTTTTCTTCATATTGTTCTTGAATCATTTCATGTCTGGGTGTTGTTCTTCAGGCCCTACTTGGTCCTGTGGCCACAGGAGGAGGAGGAATCGCTGCATGAAACGGGTACTGCCCACTGGACCAGGTACCAGTAATGTATATGTAATTTATATATTGTATATTATTGTCTCCACCAGGCCGAAGGCATGGGGAGAGAGTATGTTTTGCACTCCGTCCATCCGTGTGTCCTTCCTTCCGTCCGTCCGTCCTTCCGTCCGTCCGTTATCAGCTAATCTCCGGTACCGTTGGCCCGATCCATGCCAAACTTTGCACACACACTCCCTGGATGCCAACGACGAACCTCTGCCCCAAATATTCCTCAACGGCCTGTTATAGCGCCACCATGAGGCCGATTTAGGCAAAAAACATTTATGAAGATTACTCGTACACATTTTATCCATACATCACACAATTCGTTATACACTATCTCCATAGTCATGTGATCAACATGGAGCGGCACCATTTCCCATCTTCCATCCTGATTGGCTAAGATTGGCTTCCAAAGCTCACACGATTGGTCCGTTTCGAACAAAATGCCACAAATCACAAACACAGTGTGCAATTTCCGTGAAATTATACACGCACATTTCCACTAGGCCGAGGACGACATGCCACAATTATTTTCCCCAAATCAGCCTCACGGTGGCGCTATAACAGGCCAATTCCTGTTTTTAGCTATAACTGCATCGATCTGTATACAACTTATGTATGCGCACTCCCTAGAGGCCATGGAAAAACATTGTCCCTGCATCGCTCCACATCTGCCGGTCATAGCGCCACCATGAGGCCGATTTCTGCAAAACACATTGCTTATGTTAGTCGCACAGATTTCATCCAAATCTCACGCAAATCGGTCCACATGATCTCTGTAGTCATGTGATCAAGACGAGTCTGTTGGATTTCTCCGATTCTACACTGATTGGCTGAGATTGCCTTCCAAAGTTTTCAGGAGTGGCCCGTTTCGTTCAAAATGCTGCACATGTCCTGCTCATCCAGAATTCTATCCTCAGAGATGCTATGAGTGATCTGGCTCTGCATTTCCTCAACAAAATGAAGACATTTTTTGCAAAAAACTAAAACAAAAAAACATTTATATTATACTCCTAAACATTTTGCCAAACATCTCACACAGTCCTATCCTCCTGGTGGAGACCTGTGCCCAGAAGGGCACTTTTTCTAGTTATTATTATTATTGTCTCCACCAGGCCGAAGGCATGGGGAGAGAGTATGTTTTGCACTCCGTCCGTCCGTCCGTGTGTCCGTGTGTGTGTCCGTGTGTGTGTGTCCGTGTGTGTCCGTCCGTCCGTCCGTCCGTCCGTCTGTGAACAGCTAATCTCCGGCACCGCTAACCCGGTCGATGTCAAATTTTGCACACACACTCCCTGGATGCCAACGATGAACCTCTGCCCCAGAATTTCCATTCAACGAAACGGGTCTTTCAGATTTCTCAGACTCCATCCTGATTGGCTTCCAAAGTTTGCAGGAGTGCTCAGTTTCAAACAAAATGCTGCAAATCATGGACACATCGTGTGATTTCCGTGAAATTGTGCACGCACATTCCCACTAGGCCGAGGAAGAAATGCCACGTGAACATTTTCAACTCAGCCTCATGGTGGCGCTATAACTCGCCGAAAAGTGTTTTTACCTCTAACTGCACGGATCTGTGGATAACTTTGTATGCCAACTCCCTAGAGGCCAAGGAAAAACCTTTGCCTGGAATTTTTCACATCTGCTCTTTATAGCGCCACCAGGAGGCCGACATATGTAAAACACATTTTCTAATATTACTCCTTCAGATTTTATCCAAATTTCACGCAAATCGGTACACATGCTCTCCATAGTCATGTGATCAAGACGCGTTTGTTTGATTTCTCATAATCCACCTTCATTGCCTACGATTGGCTGTGTGTGGGTGTGTGTGTGCGTGCGTGTGTGTGGGTGCGTGCGTGCGTGCGTGCGTGCGTGCAAGCTTTTCTATTCGCTGCACAGAGCTGTTGTGTTGTGTTATGTTGTGTCCACATAGCAGCAAATCTAATTTACTTCAAAGTTCCAACAAGACTGGAGCCTGGTCCTGTTGAAGTATTTATTACAGTGTCACTGTACAACAGAAAACATAGCTACAATTCGATGTTGGGCATCTTTCATTCATCCTTGTTTTTCATGCTTCTTTCAAGGTCCAAATGTGGCAAGAGGTGGAATTGCTACACAGTCATCTCTATATAATCGATTTGGAAAGCCTCAAAATGCTATTGATGGGAATCGTGCAAGCAACTGGAACCAACGGTCCTGTACGCACACACGACATGATTATAGACCCTGGTGGAGAGTGGACCTCCGAGCGGACTACAAAGTCACCTACGTCACAGTCACCAACAGAAAGGACTGTTGCGCTAACAGACTCAATGGAGCCGAGATCCGCATTGGAGATTCTCTGAGCGACCATGGAAACCGCAACAAGTTGTATGTTCATTTCAACTTCAATTTCAATTCAGGCATAATAGCAGAAGCCCTTGTCTAGAATGACTTACAAGTACGACATCAGAGTAATCGCGAACATTAGTCAACAAATAACATGTAAATTGTTAATTAAGTGCAGAGAGAACAAAGTAATGCATCCATGAATTTAGGAAAAATAGTTAAACAACTAAATCGGAATAATAATAATAACACGTTTTCAAAATAGCATTCTAATAGCATTCTTTTGAGTGGTGCTAGCCACTCCTATACAGCTATGTGTGTCCCTATGTATGTATGCGTGTTCCTGTACGTACGTATGTACGTACGTACGTGTCTGTCCAAGTAGCGTTTGTTGACGACCAAGTGTCACTGTTGCGCAGCCTAACATGCACGCACGCACGCACGCACGCACGCACGCACGCACGCACGCACGCACGCACGCACGCACACACACACACAGAGTTTGTACAGTACAGTACAGTACAGTACAGTACAGTACAGTACAGTACAGTACAGTACAGTACAGTACAGTACAGTACAGTACAGCATCACTCACTTCAGACTGGTCTGATTTTTGTATTGCTTGGCCCCGTCTTATCGCTGCGTGCAGCTATAGTTCACTCTTGCTTTTAGTTACGGTAACTTTTAATTATCTGTGTCGTTATTCATGTCCTCACTGTTTTGCCTTATTCACTGCATTACATGCTATTATTTTAATGTTGTTTTATGCTTTTGCTTTCTATTTTCTTTATTGCTCTGTAAAGCACTTCATAATTTCATGTCATGAAAGGTGCTATACAAATACAGTTTTAGTATAATTATTGTTATTATGAAGAGTCTATATTATATGTGGAGTGTTGTCCAGGGTTTTTCCAGAATATTACGCCTGGAATCGGTTAATAATCCATTGAAAGAAATTAGGTTTTATGAGTAAACTTTTTTAAACTTTTCATATCAATCTTTTTTTTTTTTATGAGAGCAGTGTGTAGTGTATGTGTATGTCTATGTATATTAAATGGATGTCTGTGATATTTGGTTCTAAGGTGTGCTAAGATCGCGCATATCGGAGCTGGAGTCACCAAAACCTTCAGTTGCAGAGGGATAACAGGTCGCTATGTCAACATTGTGATTCCTGGAAGGAAACAATACCTGACTCTGGCTGAAGTGGAGGTTTATGGTGTGAAACAGCCTGCTATCAACTATGGTAGGTACTAATATGTAACATTAATATCAGTGTTGGTAGTAAACAGTGTTGTTCAAGTGACTTTTAAAAAGTAATTAGTTATAGTTATAGTTACTAGTCTGAAAAAGTAACTAATTATGTGTGTGGGTGTGTGCGTGCGTGTGTGTGTGGGTGCGTGCGTGCGTGCGTGCGTGCGTGCAAGCTTTTCTATTCGCTGCACAGAGCTGTTGTGTTGTGTTATGTTGTGTCCACATAGCAGCAAATCTAATTTACTTCAAAGTTCCAACAAGACTGGAGCCTGGTCCTGTTGAAGTATTTATTACAGTGTCACTGTACAACAGTAAACATAGCTACAATTCGATGTTGGGCATCTTTCATTCATCCTTGTTTTTCATGCTTCTTTCAAGGTCCAAATGTGGCAAGAGGTGGAATTGCTACACAGTCATCTCTATATAATCGATTTGGAAAGCCTCAAAATGCTATTGATGGGAATCGTGCAAGCAACTGGAACCAACGGTCCTGTACGCACACACGACCTGATTATAGACCCTGGTGGAGAGTGGACCTCCGAGCGGACTACAAAGTCACCTACGTCACAGTCACCAACAGAAAGGACTGTTGCGCTAACAGACTCAATGGAGCCGAGATCCGCATTGGAGATTCTCTGAGCGACAATGGAAACCGCAACAAGTTGTATGTTCAATTCAACTTCAATTTCAATTCAGGCATAATAGCAGAAGCCCTTGTCCAGAGTGACTTACAAGTACGACATCAGAGTAATCGCGAACATTAGTCAACAAATGACATGTAAATTGTTAATTAAGTGCCGAGAGAACAAAGTAGTGCATCCATGAATTTAGGAAAAAGAGTTAAACAACTAAATCGGAATAATAATAATAACACGTTTTCAAAATAGCATTCTAATAGCATTCTTTTGAGTGGTGCTAGCCACTCCTATACAGCTATGTGTGTCCCTATGTATGTATGCGTGTTCCTGTACGTACGTACGTACGTACGTACGTACGTACGTACGTACGTGTCCGTCCAAGTAGCGTTTGTTGACGACCAAGTGTCACTGTTGCGCAGCCTAACACGCATGCACGCACGCACGCACGCACGCACGCACGCACGCATGTACAGTACAGTACAGTACAGTACAGTACAGTACAGTACAGTACAGTACAGTACAGTACAGTACAGCACAGCATCACTCACTTCAGACTGGTCTGAATTTTTTTATTGCTTATCGCTGCTTGCAGCTATATTTCACTCTTGCTTTTAGTTACGGTAACTTTTAATTATCTGTGTCGTTATTCATGTCCTCACTGTTTTGCCTTATTCACTGCATTATATGCTATTATTTTAATGTTGTTTTATGCTTTTGCTTTCTATTTTCTTTATTGCTCTGTAAAGCACTTTGAGCTGAATTTCATGTCATGAAAGGTGCTATACAAATACAGTTTTAGTATAATTATTGTTATTATGAAGAGTCTATATGATATGTGGAGTGTTGCCCAGGGTTTTTCCAGAATATTACGCCTGGAATCGGTTAATAATCCATTGAAAGAAATTAGGTTTGATGAGTAAACTTTTTTAAACTTTTCATATCAATCTTTTTTTTTTATGAGAGCAGTGTGTAGTGTATGTGTATGTCTATGTATTTTAAATGGATGTCTGTGATATTTGGTTCTAAGGTGTGCTAAGATCGCGCATATCGGAGCTGGAGTCACCAAAACCTTCAGTTGCAGAGGGATAACAGGTCGCTATGTCAACATTGTGATTCCTGGAAGGAAACAATACCTGACTCTGGCTGAAGTGGAGGTTTATGGTGTGAAACAGCCTGCTATCAACTATGGTAGGTACTAATATGTAACATTAATATAATAGTGTTGGTAGTAAACAGTGTTGTTCAAGTGACTTTTAAAAAGTAATTAGTTATAGTTATAGTTACTAGTCTGAAAAAGTAACTAATTACTTTACTTTATACAAAAAATAAAGGTTTTAAAAAAATATAGTAAGATTTTCCAATTCAGACACATTTTGTTTTCAAGAAAAAATATTCCCTAATGTCACTGGTCCAGTTGTGGTTTGTTTTAAGATCTACGGGAATAGGAATAGAACACTTATGCCAATAGTACAATATCCAAAATCACAGACAATATCCAGTCTAATGATATGGATATAATACTTACTGATGCCCTGCCCATGTACAGACAGGCCTAAAGTAATGACCCTATGTTGACCAATCATCATCATTATGATGACGTTATGCCCTGTGGAAGCCACTTTCTCTTTCTCGTGTGGAATGTGTTTCACTCTGGGAGCGTACGCACCATGTCAGTTTACATGACAGACTAGTCTGCACTGGCAGGAGGAGGAGACGGTTCTTTTGGATTACATTACTTAACGTGCAGGGTAACTACTAGTAAAATGTAAGTCATGGACATGGACATACAGAGGTTTCTGATGCCTTTGAGGGAAATTGTTTAAAAAATTGTTTACTGTATGTCAGCAAACATCTGTTACAATTACAACTCTACATTTTGGCATTATGCCTTCCTTCACAGACATAAGCTATTTGGTCAACGTTCATACTGTATATCTATGACTGGAGATGAGACATATCAATGTGATGGCGATGACATATTGCCATACTGTAGGTAATGATATTCAGGATATTTATGAGGTTTTTCATGCTTCTTTCAAGGTCCAAATAGGGCAAGAGGTGGAATTGCTACTCAGTCATCTACATATGGAATCGGAAAGGCTCAAAAGGCTATTGATGGGAATCGTGCAAGCAAGTGGAACCAGCGGTCCTGTACGCACACACAGTATAATTATAGACCCTGGTGGAGAGTGGATCTCCGAACGGTCTACAAAGTCAACTATGTAAAAATCACCAACGATTTCAATGGAGCTAAAACAATCAATGGAGCTGAGATCCGCATCGGAAATTCTCTGAGCGACAATGGAAACCGCAACAAGAGGTACAGTATATTCATTCCAATTTCAATGTAGGCATTTAGCAGACACCCTCATCCAGAGTGGCTTATGAGTATGAAATTTGATTCCCAGGTGTACTGTGATCCACGATATCCCAGCCGGAGTCACCGAAACCTACAATTGCAGAGGGATGAAAGGTCGCTACGTCAACATTGTGATTCCTGGCAAGAGACAATTCTTGCATCTGGCTGAAGTGGAGGTTTATGGTCAGCCTGGTAGGTACTAATCTGCAGTTTTTTGTCCGAGTTCTTACTTGGGCAACTTGAAGTTTTGTTAACTTCAGTGTCTGAATTTTATCCATCAGACTTTGAGTGGCTGAAAGTGCACCTCATCCCTACATCGGTCATTGGCCTGACTGGCCATCCCAAAGAGTTCTACATTTCCAATGGGAAGCAGAAAAACCAAATACAGATCTTCCCACGTGGCACGGTGTGGTTCGGTGGTCGGCTCTACAACGTCGGCAGTCGGCTGGTCTTCTACCTCCAGCCATACCAGATTGTCTTTCTGAAGAGCATGGACGTGATGTCTGGCACCAAAGTTATCTCCCAATACCCTGTATTCGTTACCATCGGCCAAACCTACATAAATCCTGGCATGTCAATTGAATGCATTAAAGTCACATAAGTTCAGATCAGATATCTTACATCATTAAGCATATTAAAATAGTCACCATATGTCAGATTGTTGTTAACCATAGTTTTTTTCACATCTTGGATTTTCTAGGCATCGCATCTCTAAGCTGCAGCAATGTGAAGTGCGGCGCTAATCAGGTGTGTCAGATGAAGGGTGCCATACCGTCCTGTGTGGTTAAAAAAGGTAATTCATCTGTTATAATAATGCTTAATGTTTAGACATTTTGTATTTACTATATCGTGTAATGGCTATGTGCCTGACACGATGAATAATTTTTTTGGCGTACAGCACCGTATTTAAAAACTGTGAGATGTGCATATCTTTTTCCTTCTTTTTTTACGTGATAGAATTACAGACTCGAGCAATTGAAGAATGTGGAAGAGATAGTCTGGCACGTTATACCAGTGTCATGTTGATTGTATGCCGAAAATGTGATCTAGAAGGTTGTGTTTTTGTGTCATCCATGTGAATCTTTGTTTAGTTGTCTTCCTGACACAAAATAACAAGATCAATTTGCCAATTGTTTTGTTACAGATTTTCTTTTTACAACACTGTTAAAGTTTGTGTCCATTTTCTTACATTTAGGCAACTTGACAATGATGGTGAATCTTTAACATCTGAATTTTGTCCATCAGGCCTTGAGTGGCTTAAAGTGCACCTCATCCCTACATCGGTCATTGGCCTGGCTGGCCATCCCAAGGAGTTCTACATTTCCAATGGGAAGCAGAGAAACCAAATACAGATCTTCCCTCGTGGCAAGGTGATGTTCGGTGGTCGGCTCTACAACGTCGGCAGCCGGCTGGTCTTCTACCTCCAGCCATACCAGATTGTCTTTTTGAAGAGCATGGACATGATGTCTGGCACCAAAGTTATCTCCCAATACCCTGTATTCGTTACCATCGGCCAAACCTACATCAATCCTGGCATGTCAATTGAATACATTCAAGTCACATAAGTTACAGATCAGATATCTTACATCATTAAGCATATTAAAATAGTCACCATATGTCAGATTGTTGTTAACCATAGTTTTTTTCATATCTTGGATTTTCTAGGCATCGCATCTCTAAGCTGCAGCAATGTGAAGTGCGGCGCTAATCAGGTGTGTCAGATGAAGGGTGCCATACCGTCCTGTGTGGTTAAAAAAGGTAATTCCTCTGTTATAATTCATGCTTAATGTTTAGACATTTTGTATTTACTATATCGTGTAATGGCTATGTGCCTGACACGATGAATACTTTTTTTGGCGTACAGCACCGTATTTAAAAACTGTGAGATGTGCATATCTTTTTCCTTTTTTTTTTATGTGATAGAATTACAGACTCGAGCAATTTGTAGAATGTGGAAGAGATAGTCTGGCACGTTATACCAGTGTCCTGTTGATTGTATGCCGAAAATGTGATCTAGAAGCTTGTGTTTTTGTGTCATCCATGTGAATCTTTGTTTAGTTGTCTTCCTGACACAAAATAACAAGATCAATTTGCCAATTGTTTTGTTACAGATTTTCTTTTTACATGACTGAGCAGTATCCCTGCCTCAGGGACAGACTAAGTGTGATTACACTTACAGTATAGACCACATACTGGTTGCATTGAAACAAAGTTTCCTGACAACTGGTTTCCACTCCAAGTACATACCAGACACTATTTTAGTAATTTAACAGCTTGGCTCGTTTTGAGAATGAGACAGTATATATATATATATATATATATATATATATATATATATATATAAAGTCAGTGATAACTGGACACAGCACACTGTGTGACATAGAGCACGAACCGAGGACCTTCTGTTTCCTCGAGGGGTTCTCTACCAAAACACTGGTCCTTGTGTTTACTTTTACTCTGTCCATCCGTCTACTTCTTCCTGTCCTGTCCACGTACCATCATCCCAGAGCTGACCTGCTACACTGGCAATGGCAATAACTATCGGGGGACGGTTGCCAAGACCTTCTCTGGGAGAACCTGCCAGAGCTGGTCGGCCCAGAGACCTCACAGACACAACCGTACGCCCAGAAGACACCCACACTCGTAAGAAGACCCAGCCATCTATCTATCTATCTATCTATCTATCTATCTATCTATCTATCTAGCCATTATCTATCCTTCTATCTAGCTGTATGTCTGCCTGTCTGTTGGCCTGTCTTGTACATACCTACTGTACCTCTACATATTTTTGTCAGTGGCCTGGAAAACAACAACTACTGCCGTAACCCAGACAATGAGAAGAGGCCATGGTGCTACACCACTGACCGAAGGAAGCGCTGGGAGTACTGCACGGTCCCCAAATGTGATGCCGGTTCCAAGATTGGTACTTCTTTGGGTAAATTTGACCACTTCAATTCAAGACAATAATTGTATTGATTACTCACTCTGTGACTCGCTGTACTGTAGCAGAGTTCAGCTAGATGCCGATGTTCCCAAGCTTATAGTTTACCATTCTGTTATTGAACATCAGTAGGAGCAGTATCCCTGCCTCAGGGACAGACTAAGTGTGATTACACTTACAGTATAGACCACATACTGGTTGCATTGAAACAAAGTTTCCTGACAACTGGTTTCCACTCCAAGTACATACCAGGCACTATTTGAGTCATTTAACAGCTTGGCTCGTTTTGAGAATGAGACATATATATGAAGGCAGTGATAACTGGACACAGCACACTGTGTGTGTGTGTGTGTGTGTGTGTGTGTGTGTGTGTGTGTGTGTGTGTGTGTGTGTGTGTGTGTGTGTGTCTGGGTGTGCGCGCGCATGCGTGTGTGTCTGGGTGCAGCCGTACACACTGCCAGTAGGCCAAGGTATAGATACTCCCAAAATATTAGTCCAAAGTCAGCTTTTTTTTTACCACCCAGCCGTCCAATCACAGCAGAGATGGGGCAGGGCAAGCACCACAAAAGCCTCAAGCGAGCTTTTCTATTCACTGCACAGAGCTGTTGTGTTGTGTTATGTTATGTTGTGTCCACATAGCAGCACATCTAATTTACTTCAAAGTTCCAACAAGACTGGAGCCTGGTCCTGTTGAAGTATTTATTAAATACTTGTTGTACAGTGTCACTGTACAACAGTAAACATAGCTACAATTCGATGTTGGGCATCTTTCATTCATCCTTGTTTTTCATGCTTCTTTCAAGGTCCAAATGTGGCAAGAGGTGGAATTGCTACACAGTCATCTCTATATAATCGATTTGGAAAGCCTCAAAATGCTATTGATGGGAATCGTGCAAGCAACTGGAACCAACGGTCCTGTACGCACACACGACCTGATTATAGACCCTGGTGGAGAGTGGACCTCCGAGCGGACTACAAAGTCACCTACGTCACAGTCACCAACAGAAAGGACTGTTGCGCTAACAGACTCAATGGTGCCGAGATCCGCATTGGAGATTCTCTGAGCGACAATGGAAACCGCAACAAGTTGTATGTTCAATTCAACTTCAATTTCAATTCAGGCATAATAGCAGAAGCCCTTGTCCAGAGTGACTTACAAGTACGACATCAGAGTAATCGCGAACATTAGTCAACAAATGACATGTAAATTGTTAATTAAGTGCCGAGAGAACAAAGTAGTGCATCCATGAATTTAGGAAAAAGAGTTAAACAACTAAATCGGAATAATAATAATAACACGTTTTCAAAATAGCATTCTAATAGCATTCTTTTGAGTGGTGCTAGCCACTCCTATACAGCTATGTGTGTCCCTATGTATGTATGCGTGTTCCTGTACGTACGTACGTACGTACGTACGTACGTACGTGTCCGTCCAAGTAGCGTTTGTTGACGACCAAGTGTCACTGTTGCGCAGCCTAACACGCATGCACGCACGCACGCACGCACGCACGCATGTACAGTACAGTACAGTACAGTACAGTACAGTACAGTACAGTACAGTACAGTACAGTACAGTACAGTACAGTACAGCATCACTCACTTCAGACTGGTCTGAATTTTTTTATTGCTTATCGCTGCTTGCAGCTATATTTCACTCTTGCTTTTAGTTACGGTAACTTTTAATTATCTGTGTCGTTATTCATGTCCTCACTGTTTTGCCTTATTCACTGCATTATATGCTATTATTTTAATGTTGTTTTATGCTTTTGCTTTCTATTTTCTTTATTGCTCTGTAAAGCACTTTGAGCTGAATTTCATGTCATGAAAGGTGCTATACAAATACAGTTTTAGTATAATTATTGTTATTATGAAGAGTCTATATGATATGTGGAGTGTTGCCCAGGGTTTTTCCAGAATATTACGCCTGGAATCGGTTAATAATCCATTGAAAGAAATTAGGTTTGATGAGTAAACTTTTTTAAACTTTTCATATCAATCTTTTTTTTTTATGAGAGCAGTGTGTAGTGTATGTGTATGTCTATGTATTTTAAATGGATGTCTGTGATATTTGGTTCTAAGGTGTGCTAAGATCGCGCATATCGGAGCTGGAGTCACCAAAACCTTCAGTTGCAGAGGGATAACAGGTCGCTATGTCAACATTGTGATTCCTGGAAGGAAACAATACCTGACTCTGGCTGAAGTGGAGGTTTATGGTGTGAAACAGCCTGCTATCAACTATGGTAGGTACTAATATGTAACATTAATATAATAGTGTTGGTAGTAAACAGTGTTGTTCAAGTGACTTTTAAAAAGTAATTAGTTATAGTTATAGTTACTAGTCTGAAAAAGTAACTAATTACTTTACTTTATACAAAAAATAAAGGTTTTTAAAAAATATAGTAAGATTTTCCAATTCAGACACATTTTGTTTTCAAGAAAAAATATTCCCTAATGTCACTGGTCCAGTTGTGGTTTGTTTTAAGATCTACGGGAATAGGAATAGAACACTTATGCCAATAGTACAATATCCAAAATCACAGACAATATCCAGTCTAATGATATGGATATAATACTTACTGATGCCCTGCCCATGTACAGACAGGCCTAAAGTAATGACCCTATGTTGACCAATCATCATCATTATGATGACGTTATGCCCTGTGGAAGCCACTTTCTCTTTCTCGTGTGGAATGTGTTTCACTCTGGGAGCGTACGCACCATGTCAGTTTACATGACAGACTAGTCTGCACTGGCAGGAGGAGGAGACGGTTCTTTTGGATTACATTACTTAACGTGCAGGGTAACTACTAGTAAAATGTAAGTCATGGACATGGACATACAGAGGTTTCTGATGCCTTTGAGGGAAATTGTTTAAAAAATTGTTTACTGTATGTCAGCAAACATCTGTTACAATTACAACTCTACATTTTGGCATTATGCCTTCCTTCACAGACATAAGCTATTTGGTCAACGTTCATACTGTATATCTATGACTGGAGATGAGACATATCAATGTGATGGCGATGACATATTGCCATACTGTAGGTAATGATATTCAGGATATTTATGAGGTTTTTCATGCTTCTTTCAAGGTCCAAATAGGGCAAGAGGTGGAATTGCTACTCAGTCATCTACATATGGAATCGGAAAGGCTCAAAAGGCTATTGATGGGAATCGTGCAAGCAAGTGGAACCAGCGGTCCTGTACGCACACACAGTATAATTATAGACCCTGGTGGAGAGTGGATCTCCGAACGGTCTACAAAGTCAACTATGTAAAAATCACCAACGATTTCAATGGAGCTAAAACAATCAATGGAGCTGAGATCCGCATCGGAAATTCTCTGAGCGACAATGGAAACCGCAACAAGAGGTACAGTATATTCATTCCAATTTCAATGTAGGCATTTAGCAGACACCCTCATCCAGAGTGGCTTATGAGTATGAAATTTGATTCCCAGGTGTACTGTGATCCACGATATCCCAGCCGGAGTCACCGAAACCTACAATTGCAGAGGGATGAAAGGTCGCTACGTCAACATTGTGATTCCTGGCAAGAGACAATTCTTGCATCTGGCTGAAGTGGAGGTTTATGGTCAGCCTGGTAGGTACTAATCTGCAGTTTTTTGTCCGAGTTCTTACTTGGGCAACTTGAAGTTTTGTTAACTTCAGTGTCTGAATTTTATCCATCAGACTTTGAGTGGCTGAAAGTGCACCTCATCCCTACATCGGTCATTGGCCTGACTGGCCATCCCAAAGAGTTCTACATTTCCAATGGGAAGCAGAAAAACCAAATACAGATCTTCCCACGTGGCACGGTGTGGTTCGGTGGTCGGCTCTACAACGTCGGCAGTCGGCTGGTCTTCTACCTCCAGCCATACCAGATTGTCTTTCTGAAGAGCATGGACGTGATGTCTGGCACCAAAGTTATCTCCCAATACCCTGTATTCGTTACCATCGGCCAAACCTACATAAATCCTGGCATGTCAATTGAATGCATTCAAGTCACATAAGTTCAGATCAGATATCTTACATCATTAAGCATATTAAAATAGTCACCATATGTCAGATTGTTGTTAACCATAGTTTTTTTCACATCTTGGATTTTCTAGGCATCGCATCTCTAAGCTGCAGCAATGTGAAGTGCGGCGCTAATCAGGTGTGTCAGATGAAGGGTGCCATACCGTCCTGTGTGGTTAAAAAAGGTAATTCATCTGTTATAATAATGCTTAATGTTTAGACATTTTGTATTTACTATATCGTGTAATGGCTATGTGCCTGACACGATGAATAATTTTTTTGGCGTACAGCACCGTATTTAAAAACTGTGAGATGTGCATATCTTTTTCCTTCTTTTTTTACGTGATAGAATTACAGACTCGAGCAATTGAAGAATGTGGAAGAGATAGTCTGGCACGTTATACCAGTGTCATGTTGATTGTATGCCGAAAATGTGATCTAGAAGGTTGTGTTTTTGTGTCATCCATGTGAATCTTTGTTTAGTTGTCTTCCTGACACAAAATAACAAGATCAATTTGCCAATTGTTTTGTTACAGATTTTCTTTTTACAACACTGTTAAAGTTTGTGTCCATTTTCTTACATTTAGGCAACTTGACAATGATGGTGAATCTTTAACATCTGAATTTTGTCCATCAGGCCTTGAGTGGCTTAAAGTGCACCTCATCCCTACATCGGTCATTGGCCTGGCTGGCCATCCCAAGGAGTTCTACATTTCCAATGGGAAGCAGAGAAACCAAATACAGATCTTCCCTCGTGGCAAGGTGATGTTCGGTGGTCGGCTCTACAACGTCGGCAGCCGGCTGGTCTTCTACCTCCAGCCATACCAGATTGTCTTTTTGAAGAGCATGGACATGATGTCTGGCACCAAAGTTATCTCCCAATACCCTGTATTCGTTACCATCGGCCAAACCTACATCAATCCTGGCATGTCAATTGAATACATTCAAGTCACATAAGTTACAGATCAGATATCTTACATCATTAAGCATATTAAAATAGTCACCATATGTCAGATTGTTGTTAACCATAGTTTTTTTCATATCTTGGATTTTCTAGGCATCGCATCTCTAAGCTGCAGCAATGTGAAGTGCGGCGCTAATCAGGTGTGTCAGATGAAGGGTGCCATACCGTCCTGTGTGGTTAAAAAAGGTAATTCCTCTGTTATAATTCATGCTTAATGTTTAGACATTTTGTATTTACTATATCGTGTAATGGCTATGTGCCTGACACGATGAATACTTTTTTTGGCGTACAGCACCGTATTTAAAAACTGTGAGATGTGCATATCTTTTTCCTTTTTTTTTTATGTGATAGAATTACAGACTCGAGCAATTTGTAGAATGTGGAAGAGATAGTCTGGCACGTTATACCAGTGTCCTGTTGATTGTATGCCGAAAATGTGATCTAGAAGCTTGTGTTTTTGTGTCATCCATGTGAATCTTTGTTTAGTTGTCTTCCTGACACAAAATAACAAGATCAATTTGCCAATTGTTTTGTTACAGATTTTCTTTTTACATGACTGAGCAGTATCCCTGCCTCAGGGACAGACTAAGTGTGATTACACTTACAGTATAGACCACATACTGGTTGCATTGAAACAAAGTTTCCTGACAACTGGTTTCCACTCCAAGTACATACCAGACACTATTTTAGTAATTTAACAGCTTGGCTCGTTTTGAGAATGAGACAGTATATATATATATATATATATATATATATATATATATATATATATAAAGTCAGTGATAACTGGACACAGCACACTGTGTGACATAGAGCACGAACCGAGGACCTTCTGTTTCCTCGAGGGGTTCTCTACCAAAACACTGGTCCTTGTGTTTACTTTTACTCTGTCCATCCGTCTACTTCTTCCTGTCCTGTCCACGTACCATCATCCCAGAGCTGACCTGCTACACTGGCAATGGCAATAACTATCGGGGGACGGTTGCCAAGACCTTCTCTGGGAGAACCTGCCAGAGCTGGTCGGCCCAGAGACCTCACAGACACAACCGTACGCCCAGAAGACACCCACACTCGTAAGAAGACCCAGCCATCTATCTATCTATCTATCTATCTATCTATCTATCTAGCCATTATCTATCCTTCTATCTAGCTGTATGTCTGCCTGTCTGTTGGCCTGTCTTGTACATACCTACTGTACCTCTACATATTTTTGTCAGTGGCCTGGAAAACAACAACTACTGCCGTAACCCAGACAATGAGAAGAGGCCATGGTGCTACACCACTGACCGAAGGAAGCGCTGGGAGTACTGCACGGTCCCCAAATGTGATGCCGGTTCCAAGATTGGTACTTCTTTGGGTAAATTTGACCACTTCAATTCAAGACAATAATTGTATTGATTACTCACTCTGTGACTCGCTGTACTGTAGCAGAGTTCAGCTAGATGCCGATGTTCCCAAGCTTATAGTTTACCATTCTGTTATTGAACATCAGTAGGAGCAGTATCCCTGCCTCAGGGACAGACTAAGTGTGATTACACTTACAGTATAGACCACATACTGGTTGCATTGAAACAAAGTTTCCTGACAACTGGTTTCCACTCCAAGTACATACCAGGCACTATTTGAGTCATTTAACAGCTTGGCTCGTTTTGAGAATGAGACATATATATGAAGGCAGTGATAACTGGACACAGCACACTGTGTGTGTGTGTGTGTGTGTGTGTGTGTGTGTGTGTGTGTGTGTGTGTGTGTGTGTGTGTGTGTGTGTGTCTGGGTGTGCGCGCGCATGCGTGTGTGTCTGGGTGCAGCCGTACACACTGCCAGTAGGCCAAGGTATAGATACTCCCAAAATATTAGTCCAAAGTCAGCTTTTTTTTTACCACCCAGCCGTCCAATCACAGCAGAGATGGGGCAGGGCAAGCACCACAAAAGCCTCAAGCGAGCTTTTCTATTCACTGCACAGAGCTGTTGTGTTGTGTTATGTTATGTTGTGTCCACATAGCAGCACATCTAATTTACTTCAAAGTTCCAACAAGACTGGAGCCTGGTCCTGTTGAAGTATTTATTAAATACTTGTTGTACAGTGTCACTGTACAACAGTAAACATAGCTACAATTCGATGTTGGGCATCTTTCATTCATCCTTGTTTTTCATGCTTCTTTCAAGGTCCAAATGTGGCAAGAGGTGGAATTGCTACACAGTCATCTCTATATAATCGATTTGGAAAGCCTCAAAATGCTATTGATGGGAATCGTGCAAGCAACTGGAACCAACGGTCCTGTACGCACACACGACCTGATTATAGACCCTGGTGGAGAGTGGACCTCCGAGCGGACTACAAAGTCACCTACGTCACAGTCACCAACAGAAAGGACTGTTGCGCTAACAGACTCAATGGTGCCGAGATCCGCATTGGAGATTCTCTGAGCGACAATGGAAACCGCAACAAGTTGTATGTTCAATTCAACTTCAATTTCAATTCAGGCATAATAGCAGAAGCCCTTGTCCAGAGTGACTTACAAGTACGACATCAGAGTAATCGCGAACATTAGTCAACAAATGACATGTAAATTGTTAATTAAGTGCCGAGAGAACAAAGTAGTGCATCCATGAATTTAGGAAAAAGAGTTAAACAACTAAATCGGAATAATAATAATAACACGTTTTCAAAATAGCATTCTAATAGCATTCTTTTGAGTGGTGCTAGCCACTCCTATACAGCTATGTGTGTCCCTATGTATGTATGCTGTATTGCTTATCGCTGCTTGCAGCTATATTTCACTCTTGCTTTTAGTTACGGTAACTTTTAATTATCTGTGTCGTTATTCATGTCCTCACTGTTTTGCCTTATTCACTGCATTATATGCTATTATTTTAATGTTGTTTTATGCTTTTGCTTTCTATTTTCTTTATTGCTCTGTAAAGCACTTTGAGCTGAATTTCATGTCATGAAAGGTGCTATACAAATACAGTTTTAGTATAATTATTGTTATTATGAAGAGTCTATATGATATGTGGAGTGTTGCCCAGGGTTTTTCCAGAATATTACGCCTGGAATCGGTTAATAATCCATTGAAAGAAATTAGGTTTGATGAGTAAACTTTTTTAAACTTTTCATATCAATCTTTTTTTTTTATGAGAGCAGTGTGTAGTGTATGTGTATGTCTATGTATTTTAAATGGATGTCTGTGATATTTGGTTCTAAGGTGTGCTAAGATCGCGCATATCGGAGCTGGAGTCACCAAAACCTTCAGTTGCAGAGGGATAACAGGTCGCTATGTCAACATTGTGATTCCTGGAAGGAAACAATACCTGACTCTGGCTGAAGTGGAGGTTTATGGTGTGAAACAGCCTGCTATCAACTATGGTAGGTACTAATATGTAACATTAATATAATAGTGTTGGTAGTAAACAGTGTTGTTCAAGTGACTTTTAAAAAGTAATTAGTTATAGTTATAGTTACTAGTCTGAAAAAGTAACTAATTACTTTACTTTATACAAAAAATAAAGGTTTTTAAAAAATATAGTAAGATTTTCCAATTCAGACACATTTTGTTTTCAAGAAAAAATATTCCCTAATGTCACTGGTCCAGTTGTGGTTTGTTTTAAGATCTACGGGAATAGGAATAGAACACTTATGCCAATAGTACAATATCCAAAATCACAGACAATATCCAGTCTAATGATATGGATATAATACTTACTGATGCCCTGCCCATGTACAGACAGGCCTAAAGTAATGACCCTATGTTGACCAATCATCATCATTATGATGACGTTATGCCCTGTGGAAGCCACTTTCTCTTTCTCGTGTGGAATGTGTTTCACTCTGGGAGCGTACGCACCATGTCAGTTTACATGACAGACTAGTCTGCACTGGCAGGAGGAGGAGACGGTTCTTTTGGATTACATTACTTAACGTGCAGGGTAACTACTAGTAAAATGTAAGTCATGGACATGGACATACAGAGGTTTCTGATGCCTTTGAGGGAAATTGTTTAAAAAATTGTTTACTGTATGTCAGCAAACATCTGTTACAATTACAACTCTACATTTTGGCTGTGGGATGTGCATATCTTTTTCCTTCTTTTTATACGTGATGGAATTACAGACTCGAAGAGATATAGTCTGGCACGTCATACCAGTGTCATGTTGATTGTATGCCGCAAATGTGATCTAGAAGGTTGTGTTTTTGTGTCATCCATGTGAATCTTTGTTTAGTTGTCTTCCTGACACAAAATAGCAAGATCAATTTGCCAATTGTTTTGTTACAGATTCTTTTTACAAGACTGTTAAAGTTTGTGTAAATTTTCTTACATTTAGGCAACTTGACAATGATGGTGAATCTTTAACATCTGAATTTTGTCCATCAGGCCTTGAGTGGCTTAAAGTGCACCTCATCCCTACATCGGTCATTGGCCTGGCTGGCCATCCCAAGGAGTTCTACATTTCCAATGGGAAGCAGAGAAACCAAATACAGATCTTCCCTCGTGGCAAGGTGATGTTCGGTGGTCGGCTCTACAACGTCGGCAGCCGGCTGGTCTTCTACCTCCAGCCATACCAGATTGTCTTTTTGAAGAGCATGGACATGATGTCTGGCACCAAAGTTATCTCCCAATACCCTGTATTCGTTACCATCGGCCAAACCTACATCAATCCTGGCATGTCAATTTAATGCATTCAAGTCACATACGTTACAGATCAGATATCTTACATCATTAAGCATATTAAAATATTCATTATGTCAGATTGTTGTTAACCATAGTTTTTTTCTTATTTTGGATTTTCTAGGCATCGCATCTCTAAGCTGCAGCAATGTGAAGTGCGGCGCTAATCAGGTGTGTCAGATGAAGGGTGCCATACCGTCCTGTGTGGTTAAAAAAGGTGATTCATCTGTTATAATTCATGCTTCATGTTTAGACATTTTGTATTTACTATATTGTGTAATGGCTATGTATGTGCCTGACACGATAAAGTTTTTTTTGACGTCCAGCACCGTATTTAAAAACTGTGGGATGTGCATATCTTTTTCCTTCTTTTTATACGTGATGGAATTACAGACTCGAAGAGATATAGTCTGGCACGTCATACCAGTGTCATGTTGATTGTATGCCGCAAATGTGATCTAGAAGGTTGTGTTTTTGTGTCATCCATGTGAATCTTTGTTTAGTTGTCTTCCTGACACAAAATAGCAAGATCAATTTGCCAATTGTTTTGTTACAGATTCTTTTTACAAGACTGTTAAAGTTTGTGTAAATTTTCTTACATTTAGGCAACTTGACAATGATGGTGAATCTTTAACATCTGAATTTTGTCCATCAGGCCTTGAGTGGCTTAAAGTGCACCTCATCCCTACATCGGTCATTGGCCTGGCTGGCCATCCCAAGGAGTTCTACATTTCCAATGGGAAGCAGAGAAACCAAATACAGATCTTCCCTCGTGGCAAGGTGATGTTCGGTGGTCGGCTCTACAACGTCGGCAGCCGGCTGGTCTTCTACCTCCAGCCATACCAGATTGTCTTTTTGAAGAGCATGGACATGATGTCTGGCACCAAAGTTATCTCCCAATACCCTGTATTCGTTACCATCGGCCAAACCTACATCAATCCTGGCATGTCAATTTAATGCATTCAAGTCACATACGTTACAGATCAGATATCTTACATCATTAAGCATATTAAAATATTCATTATGTCAGATTGTTGTTAACCATAGTTTTTTTCTTATTTTGGATTTTCTAGGCATCGCATCTCTAAGCTGCAGCAATGTGAAGTGCGGCGCTAATCAGGTGTGTCAGATGAAGGGTGCCATACCGTCCTGTGTGGTTAAAAAAGGTGATTCATCTGTTATAATTCATGCTTCATGTTTAGACATTTTGTATTTACTATATTGTGTAATGGCTATGTATGTGCCTGACACGATAAAGTTTTTTTGACGTCCAGCACCGTATTTAAAAACTGTGGGATGTGCATATCTTTTTCCTTCTTTTTATACGTGATGGAATTACAGACTCGAAGAGATATAGTCTGGCACGTCATACCAGTGTCATGTTGATTGTATGCCGCAAATGTGATCTAGAAGGTTGTGTTTTTGTGTCATCCATGTGAATCTTTGTTTAGTTGTCTTCCTGACACAAAATAGCAAGATCAATTTGCCAATTGTTTTGTTACAGATTCTTTTTACAAGACTGTTAAAGTTTGTGTCAATTTTCTTACATTTAGGCAACTTGACAATGATGGTGAATCTTTAACATCTGAATTTTGTCCATCAGGCCTTGAGTGGCTTAAAGTGCACCTCATCCCTACATCGGTCATTGGCCTGGCTGGCCATCCCAAGGAGTTCTACATTTCCAATGGGAAGCAGAGAAACCAAATACAGATCTTCCCTCGTGGCAAGGTGATGTTCGGTGGTCGGCTCTACAACGTCGGCAGCCGGCTGGTCTTCTACCTCCAGCCATACCAGATTGTCTTTTTGAAGAGCATGGACATGATGTCTGGCACCAAAGTTATCTCCCAATACCCTGTATTCGTTACCATCGGCCAAACCTACATCAATCCTGGCATGTCAATTTAATGCATTCAAGTCACATACGTTACAGATCAGATATCTTACATCATTAAGCATATTAAAATATTCATTATGTCAGATTGTTGTTAACCATAGTTTTTTTCTTATTTTGGATTTTCTAGGCATCGCATCTCTAAGCTGCAGCAATGTGAAGTGCGGCGCTAATCAGGTGTGTCAGATGAAGGGTGCCATACCGTCCTGTGTGGTTAAAAAAGGTGATTCATCTGTTATAATTCATGCTTCATGTTTAGACATTTTGTATTTACTATATTGTGTAATGGCTATGTATGTGCCTGACACGATAAAGTTTTTTTTGACGTCCAGCACCGTATTTAAAAACTGTGGGATGTGCATATCTTTTTCCTTCTTTTTATACGTGATGGAATTACAGACTCGAAGAGATATAGTCTGGCACGTCATACCAGTGTCATGTTGATTGTATGCCGCAAATGTGATCTAGAAGGTTGTGTTTTTGTGTCATCCATGTGAATCTTTGTTTAGTTGTCTTCCTGACACAAAATAGCAAGATCAATTTGCCAATTGTTTTGTTACAGATTCTTTTTACAAGACTGTTAAAGTTTGTGTAAATTTTCTTACATTTAGGCAACTTGACAATGATGGTGAATCTTTAACATCTGAATTTTGTCCATCAGGCCTTGAGTGGCTTAAAGTGCACCTCATCCCTACATCGGTCATTGGCCTGGCTGGCCATCCCAAGGAGTTCTACATTTCCAATGGGAAGCAGAGAAACCAAATACAGATCTTCCCTCGTGGCAAGGTGATGTTCGGTGGTCGGCTCTACAACGTCGGCAGCCGGCTGGTCTTCTACCTCCAGCCATACCAGATTGTCTTTTTGAAGAGCATGGACATGATGTCTGGCACCAAAGTTATCTCCCAATACCCTGTATTCGTTACCATCGGCCAAACCTACATCAATCCTGGCATGTCAATTTAATGCATTCAAGTCACATACGTTACAGATCAGATATCTTACATCATTAAGCATATTACAATATTCATTATGTCAGATTGTTGTTAACCATAGTTTTTTTCTTATTTTGGATTTTCTAGGCATCGCATCTCTAAGCTGCAGCAATGTGAAGTGCGGCGCTAATCAGGTGTGTCAGATGAAGGGTGCCATACCGTCCTGTGTGGTTAAAAAAGGTGATTCATCTGTTATAATTCATGCTTCATGTTTAGACATTTTGTATTTACTATATTGTGTAATGGCTATGTATGTGCCTGACACGATAAAGTTTTTTTTGACGTCCAGCACCGTATTTAAAAACTGTGGGATGTGCATATCTTTTTCCTTCTTTTTATACGTGATGGAATTACAGACTCGAAGAGATATAGTCTGGCACGTCATACCAGTGTCATGTTGATTGTATGCCGCAAATGTGATCTAGAAGGTTGTGTTTTTGTGTCATCCATGTGAATCTTTGTTTAGTTGTCTTCCTGACACAAAATAGCAAGATCAATTTGCCAATTGTTTTGTTACAGATTCTTTTTACAAGACTGTTAAAGTTTGTGTAAATTTTCTTACATTTAGGCAACTTGACAATGATGGTGAATCTTTAACATCTGAATTTTGTCCATCAGGCCTTGAGTGGCTTAAAGTGCACCTCATCCCTACATCGGTCATTGGCCTGGCTGGCCATCCCAAGGAGTTCTACATTTCCAATGGGAAGCAGAGAAACCAAATACAGATCTTCCCTCGTGGCAAGGTGATGTTCGGTGGTCGGCTCTACAACGTCGGCAGCCGGCTGGTCTTCTACCTCCAGCCATACCAGATTGTCTTTTTGAAGAGCATGGACATGATGTCTGGCACCAAAGTTATCTCCCAATACCCTGTATTCGTTACCATCGGCCAAACCTACATCAATCCTGGCATGTCAATTTAATGCATTCAAGTCACATACGTTACAGATCAGATATCTTACATCATTAAGCATATTAAAATATTAATTATGTCAGATTGTTGTTAACCATAGTTTTTTTCTTATTTTGGATTTTCTAGGCATCGCATCTCTAAGCTGCAGCAATGTGAAGTGCGGCGCTAATCAGGTGTGTCAGATGAAGGGTGCCATACCGTCCTGTGTGGTTAAAAAAGGTGATTCATCTGTTATAATTCATGCTTCATGTTTAGACATTTTGTATTTACTATATTGTGTAATGGCTATGTATGTGCCTGACACGATAAAGTTTTTTTTGACGTCCAGCACCGTATTTAAAAACTGTGGGATGTGCATATCTTTTTCCTTCTTTTTATACGTGATGGAATTACAGACTCGAAGAGATATAGTCTGGCACGTCATACCAGTGTCATGTTGATTGTATGCCGCAAATGTGATCTAGAAGGTTGTGTTTTTGTGTCATCCATGTGAATCTTTGTTTAGTTGTCTTCCTGACACAAAATAGCAAGATCAATTTGCCAATTGTTTTGTTACAGATTCTTTTTACAAGACTGTTAAAGTTTGTGTAAATTTTCTTACATTTAGGCAACTTGACAATGATGGTGAATCTTTAACATCTGAATTTTGTCCATCAGGCCTTGAGTGGCTTAAAGTGCACCTCATCCCTACATCGGTCATTGGCCTGGCTGGCCATCCCAAGGAGTTCTACATTTCCAATGGGAAGCAGAGAAACCAAATACAGATCTTCCCTCGTGGCAAGGTGATGTTCGGTGGTCGGCTCTACAACGTCGGCAGCCGGCTGGTCTTCTACCTCCAGCCATACCAGATTGTCTTTTTGAAGAGCATGGACATGATGTCTGGCACCAAAGTTATCTCCCAATACCCTGTATTCGTTACCATCGGCCAAACCTACATCAATCCTGGCATGTCAATTTAATGCATTCAAGTCACATACGTTACAGATCAGATATCTTACATCATTAAGCATATTAAAATATTCATTATGTCAGATTGTTGTTAACCATAGTTTTTTTCTTATTTTGGATTTTCTAGGCATCGCATCTCTAAGCTGCAGCAATGTGAAGTGCGGCGCTAATCAGGTGTGTCAGATGAAGGGTGCCATACCGTCCTGTGTGGTTAAAAAAGGTGATTCATCTGTTATAATTCATGCTTCATGTTTAGACATTTTGTATTTACTATATTGTGTAATGGCTATGTATGTGCCTGACACGATAAAGTTTTTTTTGACGTCCAGCACCGTATTTAAAAACTGTGGGATGTGCATATCTTTTTCCTTCTTTTTATACGTGATGGAATTACAGACTCGAAGAGATATAGTCTGGCACGTCATACCAGTGTCATGTTGATTGTATGCCGCAAATGTGATCTAGAAGGTTGTGTTTTTGTGTCATCCATGTGAATCTTTGTTTAGTTGTCTTCCTGACACAAAATAGCAAGATCAATTTGCCAATTGTTTTGTTACAGATTCTTTTTACAAGACTGTTAAAGTTTGTGTAAATTTTCTTACATTTAGGCAACTTGACAATGATGGTGAATCTTTAACATCTGAATTTTGTCCATCAGGCCTTGAGTGGCTTAAAGTGCACCTCATCCCTACATCGGTCATTGGCCTGGCTGGCCATCCCAAGGAGTTCTACATTTCCAATGGGAAGCAGAGAAACCAAATACAGATCTTCCCTCGTGGCAAGGTGATGTTCGGTGGTCGGCTCTACAACGTCGGCAGCCGGCTGGTCTTCTACCTCCAGCCATACCAGATTGTCTTTTTGAAGAGCATGGACATGATGTCTGGCACCAAAGTTATCTCCCAATACCCTGTATTCGTTACCATCGGCCAAACCTACATCAATCCTGGCATGTCAATTTAATGCATTCAAGTCACATACGTTACAGATCAGATATCTTACATCATTAAGCATATTAAAATATTAATTATGTCAGATTGTTGTTAACCATAGTTTTTTTCTTATTTTGGATTTTCTAGGCATCGCATCTCTAAGCTGCAGCAATGTGAAGTGCGGCGCTAATCAGGTGTGTCAGATGAAGGGTGCCATACCGTCCTGTGTGGTTAAAAAAGGTGATTCATCTGTTATAATTCATGCTTCATGTTTAGACATTTTGTATTTACTATATTGTGTAATGGCTATGTATGTGCCTGACACGATAAAGTTTTTTTTGACGTCCAGCACCGTATTTAAAAACTGTGGGATGTGCATATCTTTTTCCTTCTTTTTATACGTGATGGAATTACAGACTCGAAGAGATATAGTCTGGCACGTCATACCAGTGTCATGTTGATTGTATGCCGCAAATGTGATCTAGAAGGTTGTGTTTTTGTGTCATCCATGTGAATCTTTGTTTAGTTGTCTTCCTGACACAAAATAGCAAGATCAATTTGCCAATTGTTTTGTTACAGATTCTTTTTACAAGACTGTTAAAGTTTGTGTAAATTTTCTTACATTTAGGCAACTTGACAATGATGGTGAATCTTTAACATCTGAATTTTGTCCATCAGGCCTTGAGTGGCTTAAAGTGCACCTCATCCCTACATCGGTCATTGGCCTGGCTGGCCATCCCAAGGAGTTCTACATTTCCAATGGGAAGCAGAGAAACCAAATACAGATCTTCCCTCGTGGCAAGGTGATGTTCGGTGGTCGGCTCTACAACGTCGGCAGCCGGCTGGTCTTCTACCTCCAGCCATACCAGATTGTCTTTTTGAAGAGCATGGACATGATGTCTGGCACCAAAGTTATCTCCCAATACCCTGTATTCGTTACCATCGGCCAAACCTACATCAATCCTGGCATGTCAATTTAATGCATTCAAGTCACATACGTTACAGATCAGATATCTTACATCATTAAGCATATTAAAATATTCATTATGTCAGATTGTTGTTAACCATAGTTTTTTTCTTATTTTGGATTTTCTAGGCATCGCATCTCTAAGCTGCAGCAATGTGAAGTGCGGCGCTAATCAGGTGTGTCAGATGAAGGGTGCCATACCGTCCTGTGTGGTTAAAAAAGGTGATTCATCTGTTATAATTCATGCTTCATGTTTAGACATTTTGTATTTACTATATTGTGTAATGGCTATGTATGTGCCTGACACGATAAAGTTTTTTTTGACGTCCAGCACCGTATTTAAAAACTGTGGGATGTGCATATCTTTTTCCTTCTTTTTATACGTGATGGAATTACAGACTCGAAGAGATATAGTCTGGCACGTCATACCAGTGTCATGTTGATTGTATGCCGCAAATGTGATCTAGAAGGTTGTGTTTTTGTGTCATCCATGTGAATCTTTGTTTAGTTGTCTTCCTGACACAAAATAGCAAGATCAATTTGCCAATTGTTTTGTTACAGATTCTTTTTACAAGACTGTTAAAGTTTGTGTAAATGTTCTTACATTTAGGCAACTTGACAATGATGGTGAATCTTTAACATCTGAATTTTGTCCATCAGGCTTTGAGTGGCTTAAAGTGCACCTCATCCCTGCATCGGTCATTGGCCTGGCTGGCCATCCCAAAGAGTTCTACATTTCCAATGGGAAGGAGAGAAACCAAATCCAGATCTTCCCACGTGGCAAGGTGATGTTCGGGGGTCGGGTCTACAACGCTGGCAGTCAGCTGGTCTTCTACCTCCAGCCATACCAGATTGTCTTTATCCAGAGCATGGACGTGATGTCTGGCACCAGAGTTGTCTCCCAACACCCCATCTTTTTCACCATCGGCCACATCTACATAAATCCTGGCATGTCAACTAATTGCATTCAAGTTACCTATATATCAGTTACAGATGAGATTAGATACCTGACATTATTATTCATAATACAATAATCATCATATGTCAGATTGTTGTTGACCATAGTTTTTCTTCTTTTGGATTTTCTAGGCATTGCAACTCTGAGCTGCAGCAATGTGAGGTGCAGTACTAATCAAGTGTGTAAGATGGAGGGTGGCATCCCATACTGTAATACACAAGGTAGACCATCTCTCTGTTATAAGTAACCATTCATATCATGCTTTTTTAATAACTTGTCTTTGGTATCATATATCAGTATCTTGAGGCTGACATTTCTCAATTTTCAAATGCTTCCGCCAATCAGTTTGGACTTACATATGGGGCTATATCTTGTACCACCCCTTAACCCTTATCCTTAAACTAATTTGCCATTTTTTATCATTTTAAAAACCCTTTTAAAAAACCTAGTTTTTAAAATAGTAAAAAATAGTTAAAATAGCCGGGTACACACTTCTCTGTAGCATTCAAAGATTGCTGAAGAGATAGTCTGGCTTGAGAGACTAAAATCATGTCATAACAAGGAACCAGTAGTTTTTGTCATCCTGCAAATCTTTTTTCTTTTGTTGTCGATTTTAATGTTTTGTCACAATGTTAATTGATGTTGTCTTCTCTTGGCATAAAATAGTCAGATTAATTATGAAATTGATGGTTTGGTTTCTTATTTATTTTATCAACATAAATTATCGTGACTCTTTAACACCATTCATTTATTCAATTGTTTTCTTCCAGTCACTTCTTTGTGGCGCATAGTCATCCCTTCACCAACCAAACAGTTCTACGTTACCAACGGGAAGGAGAGTAACCGAATACAGGTCGTTCCAACTGCCAAGTTGACGTTCATGGGTCGGGTCTACAACGCTGGCAGCCGGCTGGCCTTCCAGCTCCGTCCATACCAAGTTGTCCAGATCCTCAGCACTGGCGCTCTGACTAAAACCAAAGTCGTCTCCCAACACCGCGTGTTCATCACCATCGGCTACATCTACAAATATCCTGGCATGTCAACTAAATGCATTCAAGTTGCATAAGATACAGATTAGATACCTGACATAATTATGCATAATAATAGTATAGCATATATGTACAATTGTTGTTGACTATAGCCGTTTCTTCTTTTGGATTTTCTAGGCATAACTCTGAGCTGCAGCAATGTGGTGTGCACTGCCCCTCAGGTGTGTCAGATGAGGGGTGTCCTCCCGTACTGTGTTGAAAAAGGTACAAGCAAACATTAATGCCGTTGTTTTAAACTTGTCTTCGTCCTGTTAATATCTTCAGACTGACATGTCTACCACAATTTTAAATGTTTCCGCCTATTAGGTTGTACTTTAGAAGCTCTGAAAATGAATACAAGAATAAAGCCCTGACTCAAACAGACTCTCTGTAGCGTGCTATAAATACGGTATAAGATAACCAGGAACAAGTTGTTTCTTGTCATCCTTTAAATCTTTTAATATTTTGTTGTCTTCTCTTGGCACAAAATCCCTAGATGCATTTTAAATTAGGTTTTGTGGCTTACATTAGAGACAAATGTCAGAGCTTAAATGTAAATATTGTTTGCTGCGCAAGCCCTGAAATGTTTACCACTGAGCTACTAGAGCCTGTCTGGTTGCTCAGCAGATAAATTGAAATCTTGACCATAAATTCAAGTCAGATCCTGTGTCTAGGTGAGACATGACCTTTGACACAATCTAAATATCTCAATAGAGGAGCAGAGAGACAAAATACAACCACCCCATTACTCTGTCCATGTTCCATGCCAAATAAATCGATTATTAATGACAAAATAACATCAATCCATGCTAGCCCTCTAGGGGAAAAGTGGTGCCAGTGCCAAAAAAAAATGCCTTGAAAAACCAAAGAAGAAGAATGGCTCCCTGACTAACCCATAGAGTAATAAAAGGATAGACTGAACCGGAGCGTTAGCCCCGCCCCCCCCCGGTATTAATTTCAGTGGAAGTTGCTCAGTGGTGTTTTGAAGCACCCGGGAGAACCCTCTACTTCTGCATTTGCCAACCAAATGCAGAAGTAACCACGAGGTGTATCCCCCAAGCCCCCAGGGAGGCTCTCCAACGTTGAAGCACTCGGCCCTACTGGTTAGAGTGTCAAGTGCAGGCGAAACCGTGGATTTATGACGAGGAAACCCAGTGCAGCAAGGCTTTAACATGCAGGGCATTAACATTGAGTGCTCGTTTGGCCTATATCCTTTTATTACTCTATGGTATCCCGCCATAGCTGTAGTTGTTGTCAGGCATGGAGGACCAGGATCGGCCGGCGGTAGCAACAGCATTAGCTGTTTTCATGTTTTATAAGCTCCTAAAGATCCCAGATTGTCTCATTTTGATCAGAAAAAGGACAGGATAAGCGTGCACGCCCGCGTGCACGTCAATTCAGTTTGTAGGCTGTCTAATATGTGAGTCAAATATATATATAAATATATATTAGCCTACTGGATTAAATGAAATTAAAGAAAGACCGATTTTCACGTTCTAACAGAGGCGGCTTGTGGAGAGAAAAACAGATTCTCGAACCCGGGCTACCCCAGCGTTAGTGTCGAAGTGTCCTTGAGCAAGACTCTGAACCCCTAATTGCTCCTGATGTGCTGGTTGGTGCCTTGCATGGTTTCCGCCACCATCAGTGTGTGAATGGATGAATGTAATGCACAATCTATGTAAAGCGCCTTGGATAAAGGCGCTATATAAATGCACCATTTATACAACAACAGCTGTGGGAGAGCCTTAAGTTCAGGTGGGTGGTGCTGGTAAGGTGAAAAACAGGTATACTTAATGAACTGGTGGGTGTGGCCACATAAAAAACACTTCACTATCATTGTAACAGTTTATGACTGTAGGCTACACTTCCTTCCACATCTTCCTCCTAGTATAATCATAGTACCTGATTATATTGATCATGTTTTGGTGGGAGAATCACGGCACTCCATCTTTAACATCATTGTGTATTTTCTTTCCTTTTTCTGCCAGTCATTATGGAGCCTTTGTGGCGCATAGTCATCCCTTCACCAACCAAACAGTTCTACGTTGCCAACGGGAAGGAGAGTAACCGAATACAGGTCGTTCCAACTGCCAAGTTGACGTTCAATGGTCGGGTCTACAACGCTGGCAGCCGGCTGGCCTTCCAGCTCCGGCCATACCAGGTTGTCCAGATGCTCAGCACTGGCGCTCTGACTAACACCAAAGTCGTCTCCCAACACCGCGTGTTCATCACCATCGGCTACATCTACAAATATCCTGGCATGTCAACTGAATGCATTCAATTTGCTTACAGCTACATAATATCATAAGTCAAATTGTTGTTGACCTTTATTCGTCTTTTTCCTTTTGGATTTTCTAGGCATAACTCTGAGCTGCAGCAATGTGGTGTGCGGTGCTCCTCAGGTGTGTCAGATGAGGGGTGGCTTGCCTTTCTGTATGAGTTCTTCAGGTAAGCCATCCAAATAAGCCAACATTCATGCTTTGTTTGTTTGTTTTAGTTTTACTTCTACTTAGTCTTTGGTGTAATGTAAAGCCCCCTACATGCTACCATTATCTGGCATTCAAACTTTCTTCTTATGACCAATCCGAAAAAATACATATTCCATACTCCATACTGCCAACTGAACTGTTCTGAGAGATGATACCCATGAGTGGCAATGGCGCATGCCCGGCGTTGAGCAATTCTCTTCCTCCTCTCTCTCCTTATTTAACTTCCTCCAGTTTAGTTTATGCGCCATTGAATAAAGCCTGTTTTGACCAAACGCAATCTGAGAAAAGAATCAGAGATAAATGTATCTTTCTAAATCTGATAACGTGGAGGCGGACGGCCCGTGAACGTTTCACTTCGCCTAGCAACCTAGAACCATCCTTGTGTTGGTGGTGTGTTCTTAGGTTGTTTTCTTTAGGATAGTGTGTCAGTGTTTTCATTTTCTACATTTTGGATTTTGTATATGCAGCACTGGAACTGTTGGTGGAAGATGTTTTGGTAAAAATAACCCCCGACCACACAAATATGATATTTTTATGAATAAAATATTCTCAAACTATTAATGGTCTCAATCTATTTGTCAGTTATCAGACTGCATTTCTTTAACGTCAGTGTCTGGTCTTGTGTCTTCCAGTGATCACGGTGACTATGTGGCGCACAGTCATCTCTACTCCAGGCAAATCCTTCACCATTAAGAACGGGAACGAGAAAAATCAGATAAAGATCACCGTAACTGGCAAGGTGACGTATGGGGGTAGGAGCTACAAAGCCGGCAGCCTGCTGGTCTTTGAACTCCAGCCAAACCAGAGTGTCAAGATCCAGAGTGCAGACATGCTGACCGGCACCAAAGTTCTTTCCAAACACCGCGTATCCATCATGATCATGGCTGCCAGAGGCTGACCAGGAAGAATTGGTGTCTAGGCTGAAGGAATGACCATACTGTCCCCCTCTCCCCCACATTCACTGCATATTGGTGGCTTCTGAGAGCTAATCCAGATTGAATAATAACATAAAATAATAAAGTTACCGTTAATGTCACATATTTGTTAAGTCAAACTGTCCTTCCTCATGCAATATACAGTAATGTTAGTGCTATAGCTTTTTGGAAGAGTATGAACATGGTCTTTACTTCTAGCCTGTATTAGTAAAGGTTTACTGGAACTTTAATAACAACTGAGAAATAAACCTTTTGACAACTCATATGTGAAGATGTTTGGATTATTAATTCTCATGTATAAATGTTATTTTCTTAAATGTGCACTGGTTTGCATGTGTAGTTTTATCAGCAGGCACAAATAGTCCGGAGGCTTAGTGAAATGATAGTGCAATTGCGGATAAAAGCGTAATTTTTTGCATGATGGTTCGTTAGGGTCAGTTATTGCATTTTAGCCTAGGAGCCCTTGTCAAATATCTATTTTAAATATCAAATTGCAAGACTATTATTATCAATGAAATATGTGAAATATGTGAAAATCCGCCTAGTATTTTTCAGACTATATACATCATAAAATGATCAGATTATTTCCAAATGTGATAAAGTTGACTTATTTTGACATTATTAAAGTCACAGAACATGAAATATCATCAATAACACCTTTATTGCAATGAAGAATACATACAAATGAACTAGAACTCGACCGGCCATCGGACGGTCTCGCGCCACACCATCCAGGTGGCCAGTTGTCCGGGTGGCCACTTGTGCAGGGTGCCCACTTGTTCAGTCAGACTACATTTTGGGTGCGATACTGAACCATACTGTAGCGTACTGTACTGTACCATACTGTACCGTACTGTACAATACTACACTGTACTGTACCATACTGCACTGTACTGTACCAGACTGTACCGCACTGTACCGTACTGTACTGTACCAGACTGTACGTTACCGTACCATACTGTACTGTACCGTGCTGCTGTGTGCGTGTGTGTGCGTGTGCATGTGCGTGTGTGTGTGTGTGTGTGTGTGTGTGAAGTGAAGTGAAAAAGGGAGGGGTCGGTGAATGTGGAAATTGTGATATAATTTGCGTCACAGCAAAATGTTGCACAATAACAGTATGGCACACAAAAGCAATATTTGTACAATACATATGACAGGTGAGCGGAGGCAATGTAGTGCAGATGGATTCCTGTGGCATGTAGAATTTTTTTGTGCTTCTTCTGTCGTATATGTCCTTAGACCTTCAGCTCCATTGCAGCAAACCAGTCCAGTGTGTCATTGTCTAGGTCAATTAAGCCTTGATCACCATTTGGTGGCCGGTATGTGGGGCAGCTGGTCAGCACGTGTTCCACAGTCTGTAATGGATCCCCACATTCGCAGTGGGCACTTTCTGTGACATCCCACTTCTGCATGGATGCACCAAAGCATCCCACACCCGTCCTCAGGCGGTTGAGGGTTGTCCACTCCCTGCGGGGGAGGTGCTGGCCAGGAGCATCTGTGAGATCCTCGATGTAGTAGTGAAGCCTGGAAGGATCTGCTGCCTTCCACTGGTCTCTCCATCTTGCCTTCACCCAGGAAGCCTTGGAGGTGTCGGCTGGTGTTGTGCCGAGCAGTTCCTGGGCCTGTGTGGCAAAGGGCCGCCGGGACTTGAGACACGTACGCTGTGGTGTCTCCGTGACGACCTTGTGGAGGAGGTGAGATTTGCTCAACTGTGCCTTCCGAGTGAGGGCCAGTGTGGCTGCTTCTCGCCTGACCTCTGCTGGGGCGATTCCAGCAAGGACTGGCAGTTGGTTGGTTGGCGTGGCTCGTAGGCATCCAGAGACCATGTCCAGCTTTTGGATATGGGAGCTACGGCTCCAGGCTGAGGCACAGTATTCAGTGGCAGGGAAAACTAGGGCCTCGGTGGAGATGCGCAATGTCTTTGTGGTGACTCCCCACGTGGTGCCAGCTAGATACCGTATCAGTGCGGCACGGGCGGTGGTCTTTCCCTTAACACTGTCCAGGTGTTGTTTAAAGGACAGTGTCCTGTCGAGCTTCACTCCAAGGTATGTCGGTGAGGACTGGGACTGTAGCCGGGCACCGTCGACCATGATGTTGATTTGGCGAGTTGCTTCCCTTTTGTAGAGGTGGAACATTGTTGCTACAGTCTTCTCAACACTGAGCTCCCCCTTTCCATTATAGTACAAGGATATGCATCATAGTGTGAAACATGTTATAGAGCTGTGCTTTCTGCCTAGCTGTCACAATTGCATTTGCAAAGTGGGGAACAGTCCAAATTTGCATTACTGCATGTTCAGGTACTACACTACAGTCACCTTTACAGGTGCATGTAAACCTGTAATGGTCAGCCAAACTGGCACCCATGACCCTTCTTCCTTAACCCACCCATAGTTCTGTGGAGAAGGAATCACTTGGTGCAGGCTTCGTGTGCTGGTGGCCCAGATGCCCGCTTGGTAGACTGCAAAAGCCTAGGGGAACCCAAATCTCGAGCCCTGCCTATGTTTCATGCATATTCCGGTTGTGACACAACATATGCCTTAATAGCCGGGGAGCCAGTCACCCAAAATTTGAGAGGACCTGTGATGTCATAACATACTTTTTATTTGTGTTTTTTTTCTATTAATTTGGTCAGAGCAGACCTCTCATTCTGTGGACCTTAATGACCTAGTGAATAGAAAAAACACAAATAAAAAGTATGTCATGACATCACAGGTTCATCTCTATTCCCGCTCCCCGGCTATTAATGGAAAGGGTAAGAAGTCAGCTTGGCGGACCTGGCAAGCCTATGATGCTGCGACAGAAACATTCGTCAATCTGGCAAAGCATCCCTTCCAGCAACTAGATGTTGACTGCCAGCACTTCCGGGAGCTTGAAAGACTGACAGTAATTTTGTACGACAAATCCAGTCCTTTGAGCTCCATCAACGAAAAAAGAAAATAACTCTTCTGTGAACAAAATCGAACGATAGAGAAATTACCTCCCACCCAGGGTGCACTCACATGTGAAACGGGCAGTCTACCAAGCAGGCATCTGGGCCACCAGCACACAAAGCCATCAAATGATTCCTTCTCCACAAAACTATGGGTGAGCCAAGGAAGAAGGGTCATGGTTGCTAGTTTGACTGACCATTCCAAAGGTTTCCAGAGCTTGCAGAGAGCTGATCAGATGCACCTGTAAAGGTGATGTATACCTGCAAATGCAGCGATGCAAATTTGGACTGTTCCCCACTTTGCAAATGCAATTGTGACAGCTAGGCAGAATGTGCACAGCTCTATAACATGTTTCGCACTATGATGCATATTAATTTGCAATTTTGCAAAATTGCAATAAAGGTTGATGATATTTCATGTTCTGTGACTTTAATAATGTCAAAATAAGTCAACTTTATCACATTTGGAAGTAATCTGATCATTTTATGATGTGTATAATATCTGAAAAATACTAGGCGGATTTTCACATATTTCACATATTTCATTGATATTGATAGTCTTGCAACTTGAAATTTAAAATAGATATTTGACAAGGGCTCCTAGGCTAAAATCATTTAGCATGACATAAAGAAGCCTCATACAAAATTTGGCGCTTTTATCCGCAAGTGCACTATTCTCCTAAAAAAGTGCACTAAGCCTCTGGACTAAAAGGATTAGAATCATATGGATTAGTTCATATGAACTGGGTGAAGTGGTGATAATATGATGACACATGCAAATATCCGATAAAATATAGAGGAAAACAGACATCCCACCCTAGAAAAAAATCCTATCATATATGAACATATATTTTATATGCCACCTATGATTAAAGGACCACTTCACCACTTTTCATATCTTCATATTATAGGTCCTCAGTAATAATCATGAAAAAATGGCGCAATTATTTTCTACTCAGTCTGTGTCTCATGGGAGGGCTGTGGGCAGTTCAGAAACCCGTCCACCAGTGACATCACCGATGGGGAATACAAGCTAATAGAAACTGCAGGCTTTCTAGTCCTGAGAAGTTGCAATGCGAAAATGGAAGCCATCGTTCTCACGATAATACAAATCTAAACATTTTTGTAAAAAAATTATCTGCCTAATGATGATGTCAATGCTGGACGGGTTTCTAAACTGCCCACAGCCCTCCTATGAGACACAGACTGAGTAGAAAAACATTGTGCCATTTTATCATGATTATTAGTGAGGAGTCAGGACCTATTATATGAAGATAAGTGGAAAAGTGGTGAGGTGGTACTTTAACATGTGGATATATATGAGCTACTGTATATATGACAATTTCCTATAAATCCACATACTGTACGCTACAGTGTATATACTGTATGCACATGAACCTGAAGATCATATATATGGCATATATACAACATTTATTCTGTATAGGCTATATTTGCCATATATAATATTAATTTTAAATGTTCACAGGGCTTATAGAGAGATGACTTCCGCACACCCGGTAGGTAATTTGGAGCAGGTGCGATGATGACGAGGCGTTAAATGTTCACAGGGCCAAATTAGCCATTGGGCCAGTGGAGCCATGGTCCAGGGGCCCTTGGCTCTCAGGGGCCCTGCGGGGAAATCACTCTGTACTGGGTTTGAGCTCCTGAAAAGACCTCCTGGGAACCTTCATTAGCCATTGATTTTGGTCAATTTGGGTCAAAGATTTGATAAAAACACGAAAATATATTGTACCGCCCCAGGGGTTAATCCGTCCCTGCAGTATATTCATATATTTCCTTTCCTTGTGGGGAGTGGAAAAACACCTTTTATTATAAATGCACTAGACCAGTGGTTGGTACCAGACCTGGTACCATATAGGAGAGATAACGTTGATCGAAATAACAGTTATTCTACATTCTCTTATGGTGTAGACTACTTTAAATTAAGTAGTGCAGATGTTTAACAATAATTTAACTCTCTCAAGAGTTAACAATCTATAAGGGTCCATTTGGTTACCAACTCTCCATCATTTAAAGGTATATTCAGTGATTTCACTTAATTCAAATATCACTTCATTTTTTGTTTTGTTGGACCACCTGGAACTGCCTCAAGGACCACTGGTGGTCTCCGCACCACTGGTTGAGTAGAACCACTGCGGTCTAGCCTACACCAAATGTTCTGCTCTCCATCAGCAGTCACAGAGACGTCACCAAGACACAGGCAGCAGAGGAAGAAATATTGAAGAAACTATACAATGACATCCCTGCCTCCCAGCAATGTAAAACAACACACACCCTGAACTAATATTAAAATAAAGTAAGTATCCACGCTATATTGAGTTAACAAATTTCGACATATTGACTCAACGTGTTTTTAGTTAAACAGTTAATCTTTCCTTCAACACTGGGAGCAGTGTTGGTTACACAACGTTATGGGTCATTGCTCTACAGTGCTGTTGGCTAAGTTTTTTGATTGATTGATTGAAAATTGTATTAACAGTTTGCAGAATTACAGTACATTTCAAGCACAAACTCAATACAAAGGCTGTTAACTGTGAGTGGACGACCCAATTAAGCATTACACTTGTTTACAACAGGGTCCACCATGTTCAATTCATCAAAACATTTAGAGACGTACAAATAGACACTTCTATATAGACAAAGAACAGTACAGGAATTCATCATAACGGAGGTAAAAAGGGAAAAGAAACATATACAGTGAGGGGAAAAAGGGGGGGCGGTGGGGGGGGATTCAGATTTTACGGGGGCCAGTTTCGAATTAAAGGGGATGCGCTTCTTGCCTGTCCTGGCTTTGCCCTGGGTTGGCTCCCATAGTGTCAGTTTGCAGCCTCATCCTTCTCTCTCTGACTTTGTTTGTGACCCGTGGTAGGTCCCTCAGGCCTGCACTAGCCACTTGACGTACAGGGCAAATGCCCAGTGGGCCGCCCAATGAATGGGCCTCCCCCTTTGCTTTAATATTTTTTTGCACATGAAGGGATGTTTTTCAGTATAAAAGTGGTGGTATTAGGACTTGTTTGTTTGTGTGTGCCTCCACAGAGCGGGCGGTAGAGTATCTGCTATATCTGCTTGCTGGTTGTGGTGGGCCGTCTGGGCCAAATGTCAGGGCCGGATTTTTGACCCAGTCGAGCAACCCTGAGGTCCCCATAGACTAGAGGACCACATTTCTGATGTGCTCCGTCCATGTGACAGCTATAATAAATGATGCTGAGAATGGATAAAAAGCTGCTTAAAGGCAGGGAAACATGTTTTTGGCCACTTCTGAGGCCATGGTTCTCAGCAGGAAACCGATGGATTGTGCTTGTAGATCAGCTATTTTCAGTGCAGAACACCACGCTCAACTAATGTGGAGATGCTTTTACAGAGATCGAGGACAGTTCTTAAAATGCTTCATTCAAGTCCAGGAGAGTAAGGAAAAGGCAAATCTCCTGAATTATGCCTTGGGGTAGGTAGAGCATGGGAGAGGCAGCATTTGCATTCTCATCACAGTAAATGCTGCATTCGTGGCCTCTGGAGAGAGAGGGCACTTTTCATAGTCTACGGGTATAGAGGTATGGGCTCAAGACCCATTTGATGTATTTGATGTGCACATGCCTGACAAAGTCGCTCTGGATTAAGAGCGTCTGCTAAATGCCTAAATTGTAAATTGTAATGTATACTGATGTAGAAGTACATTATGTGTATATATCAGCTTCCTCCACCCCTGACGATTTCGCAGTCTCAAAGCCACTGGAAATAAGACTGCAAAAAAGCTTCTTTCCACGAACGATCAGATACCTGATGTCATCAGTGTGCAGAACTATTCTGTTAGACTTTTGTATTGTTCTTAATTGAACTTTTAATCAGTTTTAAATCAATTGACCTCATACAGGAAAGGATTCCAAATAAGCCAGCTGGCTTCTTCCTTTCCTTGCATTGCATTTTTGTTGTTTGATATGTATTGTCTATCTTTTGTACTACATGCTAAATAAATAAACCTAAACCTAAAATGTACCTGTATGGTCACGCTTTCAAAACTTTATGAAAAAAAAAAGAAGCTAAAACTGATGTTGTTTAGATATATACTGTACTATTATTATACTATTTAAATAGTATAATAAATAGATAAGTTGTCCCTTATCTGTTGCACTGCCTTTAAATCAGCAGGTGCGTTGCAACATACTGTACATGTATATAGGCTATATGCCTAATCTGGCCCTCAGGTTAATATTGGAATACTGATATATTATTGATTCCAGCTGTTACAATTCCAAACATGCATGTAATTACGTGTCCAATTTATTTGGTATTTACTTCGTAAAGTTATAACTATAAGTAAATGCATTTGAAATGAAATAAAAAGGTTACTTTTCAGGATTCCAATTAAAAAATAACAAAACATTATTCAGGATTTCAATTCAAATATAGCAAAAATAGCTGATCTACAAGCTCAAAATGCGTCGCACTACGACGCGTTTTGCCACAACATTAGGCTAATATGCAATGTAGCCCTCTGGAGTGAGTGTGGAAATATAGTGGCCCTCACCATCGTCAAAGTTGTATAAATGATAGATAAGGGTTCAGGACAACGAGGCGGCCTTTTCGTGGAGGGGTCAGAATGAAATTTGGACTTAGACTGTTTTTCGTCTGTGGTACTCATTATGTCCATCGTCATCACTGACTATGCCTATGAGGCAGTGTGAGGACAAAAACCTGTTCATAGCAAGTTGCCTTTGGGAGACAGTATGACAGTATGTCAATAGATATTATGCCTCACGGTCACTTTGTGCTCTAGTTTACTTTAGGCACAGTGAATATTCATTTGTTAATTTATGAACATGTCACAATGTAAGGATTGGGATTGGCTATGCTCCTTAGATCATGTATATAACCAGGATCCCATAGCAGTAATGATCATAGGCGTAGCAGTCCGCTGTTGCAGGTAAGTCTGGGTTAACGACTCAAAGGGTAGATTAATTTCCTTTACAGTAACAAGTCTCGATTTGTCTTCTCAGTAGAAAGACCATTGAACAATCTATACCTATCCTAGTGTATGGTGGAGGACAATTTCATGATAAATTAGTATATCTCTGCGACCTTTTGTGAGCGTTTCTTTTTCACAATAAACGACATATTATCGTCCCATCCCTATCTCCATATGAGATGTTTAGGGTGCTTTGTGAGGTGCATTAGGACTGCACCTGCTTCCTTTATCTAATTCATGCATTTGTTTTTATGTTTTTTATGGTTTTTACTTTTTTCATTAGTATAGCATTTCATAGCGACAAAAAGAAAATCGACCAGGTGCTCGATGGAGATGCAAAAAGTAACAGTGTAAAGTAGGCTGGTGCTTCAAAGATCAGTGGCACTGGAATACTAAAGACAAGGCGGCGATCCGAGGACTCAAAAAGTTAGAAATGAGGAGAGGGTGGATAAAAATAGATAAAAATCTATTTTTATCAACCCTCTCCTCATTTTTTACTTTTTGAGTGCTCAGATCACCGCCTTGTCTTTTGTATAGAATTTCGTAGTTGGAGCCTACAACTGTACGGTTAGGCTAATTGTTGTACATGCTCATATCAGGGGTCCTTGTTTTCTATCCCCACAAATACGCAAGTTTGAACATTGTGTATGTTCAAAATTAGGGTTAGGGGAGGGGATGATATTGTGATGAGTCTATCATTTCGATTGGGCTTTTTGACTCAAATGCTTCCAGCTTTCAGGAAACCAAAAATACACAGGGAAGACATATTCGAATATTCTAACCACACCTGGGGGTCTATTAGAGTAATGTTAACTCCATAGACACATAGAAAACAGAAAAAGACAAAAGTATACAGATCACGGCACTCAATATTTAATGGAATGAATTGTTATCCAGATTTATCATTCAGCTCTAAGCCACATTATTTATTTGGTTTATTTGTCTTTGTGTCTTTCAGCCATGAGGAACCAGGTGCTGCTATGCTTGCTGGTGGTTCTTGTCGCCGTGGCACTTACCGAGGGTTGGGGGCATCATATGGGGAGGTGTGGGAGAAGGGGTAGAGGGTGCAGACGAGGCTCCTCACGAGGCTCCTCACGAGGTAAGACAGTAAGGTAGATGGCAGTGTGTCACCTTGCTAAATTAATGGCATGAGTCATTTTATGGGGTAAAGGATGTTTTTGCCTAAATCATCGCTTCATGACACTGGCCACCTCTGGCAAAATGGCCTATATCCTTATTGAAAGTATCATGCTGTTACCGCCTGATAGGGACTTTATGTAATTATGAATATTAATATTAACCTTTGAAATAATAACTAATGACTGTATAACCATAGGCAGAAAGCCTCAAATGTAAGAATGCAAGTAATTAAAGTAAATACTCTAGGACCATTTCGGCGTACAAAGCCATGAATCATTTAGATAACCTTTGAATTAGGAGAACATATAATTTAGCCGGGACTCGGGAGAGATCCGTTGTAAAATGTAATAGAGTAAAAGTACTCAAGTCCAAATGTACCTTGTATCTTTAGGAGAAAACCTTTATCTTTAATGGTATAATGTTAATCTTATAGAAAAATGTAATACTATATTAATACACCTTTTAAGGAAATAAATACTTTAGAGGAAAAACTACAATACTTAAAATGAGAGAAGAGTAAAAGTATACCAGAGTATACCAGAGTACCTTAGAAGAATTGACACACAAGGATAAAAAGAGAAGTTCACAACCGCGGCATAGGGTTTTTAAGATGATATATTCCAATTATATGGGGGAGAAATCATGGTACATCAATCACAGCGTTCAAAGATCTCCCACTGCCAATTCATCCGTGGAAACAATATATAGTAGATTAATCCAAACACTCTTTGACACGGGAAGTATTATATTTTGGGTTCAGAGGTTAACAAAAATTAAATAATAGCGACACCAGTGGCTGGGAGGTTTACTAATGGTGGCAGGGAGACGTGGCCATATTACACTTCCTGACGAGACGCGAAGACCGTACGGGCGACGCCATGTTGCTCCATGGTGCTCCATGGAAGAAAAAGAACATGCGCAATGGGCTATATGCAGCCAACACTTCCGCGTTCAGCTTCCTTGGTCTCAACTGCGCATGTTTCTTTTGTTCCATGGAGCACCATGGAGCAACATGGCGTCGCCCGTACGGTCTTCGCGTCTCGTCCTCTTTAGATAGTCCTTGGTAATTCCAGGAAGCATGGATGTCTGGGAGATGTAGTCTAAGAGTATAAATAGTAGTTCCCACTGAGGACTAATTTAACGTTAGAGACGAATTTAATGTTACGTGGGGGACTGGATGTCTGCATACAAGGTCAAAAACATGTCCCACAGATACACTGGGTGCTCTGGGGCAAACGGGAGAAAACAATTCTTATCTAAACGCTGGCTGGGAGAGAAGTGAGATGTAAAATCAGTGGGACAGCCGACAGTGTGACATGAAGAATATAGGACACAGGGCACATGAAACGATTCATGAAGCTCAGACGATTCTGTCTCTCTCTCTCTCTCTCTCTCTCTCTCTCAAAAAAAAGAGTGTGTGTGTGTGTGTGTTTGTGCGCACGCGTGTGTGCGTGTGTGCACGTGTGCTTGCTTGCATGTGTGTGTGTGTGTGTGTGTTTGTGTGTGTGTGTGTGCGTGCGTGCGTGCGTGCGCACACACACAAAGTCAAGCGAGCTTTTCTATTCGCTGCACAGAGCTGTTGTGTTGTGTTGTGTTATGTTGTGTCCACATAGCAGCACATCTAATTTAAATAGAATTTTTTCAAAGTTCCAACAATACTGGAGCCTGGTCCTGTTGAAGTATTAATTACAGTATCACTGTACAAACAGTAAACATAGCTACAATTCGATGTTGGGTATCTTTCATTCATCCTTGTTTTTCATGCTTCTTTCAAGGTCCAAATGTGGCAAGAGGTGGAATTGCTACACAGTCATCTCTATATAATCGATTTGGAAAGCCTCAAAATGCTATTGATGGGAATCGTGCAAGCAACTGGAACCAACGGTCCTGTACGCACACCCGGCGTAATTTAAAACCCTGGTGGAGAGTGGACCTCCGAGCGGACTACAAAGTCAACTACGTCACAGTCACCAACAGAAAGGACTGTTGCGCTAACAGACTCAATGGAGCTGAGATCCGCATTGGAGATTCTCTGAGCGACCATGGAAACCGCAACAAGTTGTATGTTCAATTCAACTTCAATTTCAATTCAGGCATAATAGCAGAAACCCTTATCCAGAGTACGACATCAGAGTAATCGCGAACATTAGTCAACAAATGACATGTAACTTGTTAATTAAGTGCAGAGAGAACAAATTAGTGCATCCATGAATTTAGGAAAAGAGTTAAACAACTAAATCTGAAACATCAAAACAACACGTTTTCAAAATAGCATTCTAATAACATTATTATGGGGGATGCTAGCCACTCCTACAACGTAAGTACGTGTCCGTCCGAATAGCGTTTGTTGACCACCAAGTGTCACTGTTGCGCAGCCTAACACACACACACACACACACACACACACACACACACACACACACACACACACACACACACACACACACACACACACACACACACACACACACACACACACACACACATAGTACAGTACAGTACAGTACAGTACAGTACAGTACAGTACAGTACAGTACAGTACAGTACAGTACAGTACAGTACAGTACTACAGCACGAGTACAGTACAGCATCACTCACTTTAGACTGGTCTGATTTTTCTTATTGCTTTGCCCCATCTTATCCCTGCTAGCAGCTATATTTCACACTGCTTTTAGTTACGGTCATTTTTAATGACCTGTGTCGTTATTCATGTCCTCACTGTTTTGCCATATTTACTGCATTATATGTTCTTTTAGTGTTGTTTTATGCTTTTACTTTCCTATTTTCTTTATTTCTCTGTAAAGCACTTTGAGCTGAATTTCATGTCATGAAAGGTGCTATACAAATACAGTTTTAGTATTAGTATTGTTATTATGAAGAATCTATGATATGTGGAGCTTTGTCCAGGGTTTTTCAGAATATTACGCCTGGAATCGGTTAATAATCCATTGAAAGAAATTAGGTTTGATGAGTGTAAACTTTTTAAAACCTTTCATATCAATGTTTTTTTTAATGAGAGCAGTGTGTAGTGTATGTGTTTTAAATGGATGTCTGTGATATTTTGTTCTAAGGTGTGCTAAGATCACTAATATCGGAGCTGGAGTCACCAAAACCTTCAGTTGCAGAGGGATAACAGGTCGCTATGTCAACATTGTGATTCCTGGAAGGAGACAATACCTGAGTCTCGTTGAAGTGGAGGTTTATGGTCAGGCTTCTGCTACAGGTTCCAGGATTGGTACTTCTTTGGGTAAATTTGACCACTTCAATTCAAGACAATAATTTTATTGATTACTCTCTCTGTGACTCGCTGTACTGTAGCAGAGTTCAGCTAGATGCCGATGTTCCCAAGCTTATAGTTTACCATTCTGTTATTGAACATCAGTAGGAGCAGTATCCCTGCCTCAGGGACAGACTAAGTGTGATTACACTTACAGTATAGACCACATACTGGTTGCATTGAAACAAAGTTTCCTGACAACTGGTTTCCACTCCAAGTACATACCAGACACTATTTTAGTAATTTAACAGCTTGGCTCGTTTTGAGAATGAGACAGTATATATATATATATATATATATATATATATATATATAAAGGCAGTGATAACTGGACACAGCACACTGTGTGTGTGTGTGTGTGTGTGTGTGTGTGTGTGTGTGTGTGTGTGTGTGTGTGTGTGTGTGTGTGTGTGCACGCGCGCATGCGTGTGTGTCTGGGTGCAGCCGTACACACTGCCAGTAGGCCAAGGTATAGACACTCCCAAAATATTCGTCCAAAGTCAGGTTTTTTTTTACCACCCAGCCGTCCAATCACAGCAGAGATGGGACAGGGCAAGCACCACAAAAGCCTCAAGCGAGCTTTTCTATTCGCTGCACAGAGCTGTTGTGTTATGTTGTGTCCACATAGCAGCACATCTAATTTACTTCAAAGTTCCAACAAGACTGGAGCCTGGTCCTGTTGAAGTATTTATTACAGTATCACTGTACAAAAGTAAACATAGCTACAATTCGATGTTGGGCATCTTTCATTCATCCTTGTTTTTCATGCTTCTTTCAAGGTCCAAATGTGGCAAGAGGTGGAATTGCTACACAGTCATCTCTATATAATCGATTTGGAAAGCCTCAAAATGCTATTGATGGGAATCGTGCAAGCAACTGGAACCAACGGTCCTGTACGCACACCCGGCGTAATTTAAAACCCTGGTGGAGAGTGGACCTTCGAGCGGACTACAAAGTCAACCACGTCACAGTCACCAACAGAAAGGACTGTTGCGCTAACAGACTCAATGGAGCTGAGATCCGCATTGGAGATTCTCTGAGCGACAATGGAAACCGCAACAAGTTGTATGTTCAATTCAACTTCAATTTCAATTCAGGCATAATAGCAGAAACCCTTATCAAGAGTACGACATCAGAGTAATCACGAACATTAGTCAACAAATGACATGTAACTTGTTAATTAAGTGCAGAGAGAACAAATGCGTGCTTCCATGAATTTAGGAAAAGAGTTAAACAACTAAATCTGAAACATCAAAACAACACGTTTTCAAAATAGCATTCTAATAACATTATTTTGGGGGATGCTAGCCACTCCTACAACGTACGTACGTGTCCGTCCGAATAGCGTTTGTTGACCACCAAGTGTCACTGTTGCGCAGCCTAACACACACACACACACAGTACAGTACAGTACAGTACAGTACAGTACAGTACAGTACAGTACAGTACAGTACAGTACAGTACAGTACAGTACAGTACTACAGCACAAGTACAGTACAGCATCACTCACTTTAGACTGGTCTGATTTTTCTTATTGCTTGGCCCCATCTTATCCCTGCTAGCAGCTATATTTCACACTGCTTTTAGTTACGGTAATTTTTAATGACCTGTGTCCTCACTGTTTTGCCTTATTTACTGCATTATATGTTCTTTTAATGTTGTTTTATGCTTTTACTTTCCTATTTTCTTTATTTCTCTGTAAAGCACTTTGAGCTGAATTTCATGTCATGAAAGGTGCTATACAAATACAGTTTTAGTATTAGTATTGTTATTATGAAGAATCTATGATATGTGGAGCTTTGTCCAGGGTTTTTCAGAATATTACGCCTGGAATCGGTTAATAATCCATTGAAAGAAATTAGGTTTGATGAGTGTAAATTTTTTAAAACCTTTCATATCAATGTTTTTTTTTAATGAGAGCAGTGTGTAGTGTATGTGTTTTAAATGGATGTCTGTGATATTTTGTTCTAAGGTGTGCTAAGATCACTAATATCGGAGCTGGAGTCACCAAAACCTTCAGTTGCAGAGGGATAACAGGTCGCTATGTCAACATTGTGATTCCTGGAAGGAGACAATACCTGACTCTGGCTGAAGTGGAGGTTTATGGTGTGAAACAGCCTGCTATCAACTATGGTAGGTATATGTAACATTAATATTAGTGTTGGTAGTAACATGTAAGTCATGGACATGGAGGTTTCTGATGCCTTTGAGGGAAATTGTCCCAAAAATGGTTTACTGTAGTCTGTGTATGCAAACTGTTACAATTACAACTCTACATTTTGGCATTATGCCTTCCTTCACAGACATAAGCTATTTGGTCAACGTTCCTCTGATACTGTAGCTACAATTCGATGTTGGGTATCTTTCATTCATTCTTGTTTTTCATGCTTCTTTCAAGGTCCAAATGTGGCAAGAGGTGGAATTGCTACACAGTCATCTGTATATAATCGATTCGGAAAGCCTCAAAATGCTATTGATGGGAATCGTGCAAGCAACTGGAACCAACGGTCCTGTACGCACACAAAGCGTAATTTAAAACCCTGGTGGAGAGTGGACCTCCGAACGGTCTACAAAGTCAACTACGTAAAAATCACCAACAGAAAGGACTGTTGCGCTAACAGACTCAATGGAGCTGAGATCCGCATTGGAGATTCTCTGCGCGACAATGGGAACGCCAACAAGAGGTATATTTATTTCAGTTTCAATGTAGGCATTTAGCAGACACCCTCATCCAGAGCGGTTTATAAGTACGACATTTTATTCCCAGGTGTACTGTGATCCACGCTATCCCAGCCGGAGGCACCGAAACCTACAATTGCGGAGGGATGACAGGTCGCTACGTCAACATTGTGATTCCTGGCAAGAGACAATACCTGAGTCTCGTTGAAGTGGAGGTTTATGGTCAGGCTTCTGCTACAGGTTCCAGGATTGGTACTTCTTTGGGTAAATTTGACCACTTCAATTCAAGACAATAATTTTATTGATTACTCTCTCTGTGACTCGCTGTACTGTAGCAGAGTTCAGCTAGATGCCGATGTTCCCAAGCTTATAGTTTACCATTCTGTTATTGAACATCAGTAGGAGCAGTATCCCTGCCTCAGGGACAGACTAAGTGTGATTACACTTACAGTATAGACCACATACTGGTTGCATTGAAACAAAGTTTCCTGACAACTGGTTTCCACTCCAAGTACATACCAGACACTATTTTAGTAATTTAACAGCTTGGCTCGTTTTGAGAATGAGACAGTATATATATATATATATATATATATATATAAAGGCAGTGATAACTGGACACAGCACACTGTGTGTGTGTATGTGTGTGTGTGTGTGTGTGTGTGTGTGTGTGTGTGTGCACGCGCGCGCATGCGTGTGTGTCTGGGTGCAGCCGTACACACTGCCAGTAGGCCAAGGTATAGACACTCCCAAAATATTCGTCCAAAGTCAGGTTTTTTTTTACCACCCAGCCGTCCAATCACAGCAGAGATGGGGCAGGGCAAGCACCACAAAAGCCTCAAGCGAGCTTTTCTATTCGCTGCACAGAGCTGTTGTGTTGTGTTATGTTGTGTCCACATAGCAGCACATCTAATTTACTTCAAAGTTCCAACAAGACTGGAGCCTGGTCCTGTTGAAGTATTTATTACAGTATCACTGTACAAAAGTAAACATAGCTACAATTCGATGTTGGGCATCTTTCATTCATCCTTGTTTTTCATGCTTCTTTCAAGGTCCAAATGTGGCAAGAGGTGGAATTGCTACACAGTCATCTCTATATAATCGATTTGGAAAGCCTCAAAATGCTATTGATGGGAATCGTGCAAGCAACTGGAACCAACGGTCCTGTACGCACACCCGGCGTAATTTAAAACCCTGGTGGAGAGTGGACCTTCGAGCGGACTACAAAGTCAACTACGTCACAGTCACCAATGGACCAATCAGACTCAATGGAGCTGAGATCCGCATTGGAGATTCTCTGAGCGACAATGGAAACCGCAACAAGTTGTATGTTCAATTCAACTTCAATTTCAATTCAGGCATAATAGCAGAAACCCTTATCAAGAGTACGACATCAGAGTAATCACGAACATTAGTCAACAAATGACATGTAACTTGTTAATTAAGTGCAGAGAGAACAAATGCGTGCTTCCATGAATTTAGGAAAAGAGTTAAACAACTAAATCTGAAACATCAAAACAACACGTTTTCAAAATAGCATTCTAATAACATTATTTTGGGGGATGCTAGCCACTCCTACAACGTACGTACGTGTCCGTCCGAATAGCGTTTGTTGACCACCAAGTGTCACTGTTGCGCAGCCTAACACACACACACACACAAACACACACACACACAGTACAGTACAGTACAGTACAGTACAGTACAGTACAGTACAGTACAGTACAGTACAGTACAGTACAGTACAGTACAGTACTACAGCACAAGTACAGTACAGCATCACTCACTTTAGACTGGTCTGATTTTTCTTATTGCTTGGCCCCATCTTATCCCTGCTAGCAGCTATATTTCACACTGCTTTTAGTTACGGTAATTTTTAATGACCTGTGTCCTCACTGTTTTGCCTTATTTACTGCATTATATGTTCTTTTAATGTTGTTTTATGCTTTTACTTTCCTATTTTCTTTATTTCTCTGTAAAGCACTTTGAGCTGAATTTCATGTCATGAAAGGTGCTATACAAATACAGTTTTAGTATTAGTATTGTTATTATGAAGAATCTATGATATGTGGAGCTTTGTCCAGGGTTTTTCAGAATATTACGCCTGGAATCGGTTAATAATCCATTGAAAGAAATTAGGTTTGATGAGTGTAAACTTTTTAAAACCTTTCATATCAATGTTTTTTTAATGAGAGCAGTGTGTAGTGTATGTGTTTTAAATGGATGTCTGTGATATTTTGTTCTAAGGTGTGCTAAGATCACTAATATCGGAGCTGGAGTCACCAAAACCTTCAGTTGCAGAGGGATAACAGGTCGCTATGTCAACATTGTGATTCCTGGAAGGAGACAAAACCTGGCTCTGGCTGAAGTGGAGGTTTATGGTGTGAAACAGCCTGCTATCAACTATGGTAGGTATATGTAACATTAATATTAGTGTTGGTAGTAACATGTAAGTCATGGACATGGAGGTTTCTGATGCCTTTGAGGGAAATTGTCCCAAAAATGGTTTACTGTAGTCTGTGTATGCAAACTGTTACAATTACAACTCTACATTTTGGCATTATACCTTCCTTCACAGACATAAGCTATTTGGTCAACGTTCCTCTGATACTGTAGCTACAATTCGATGTTGGGTATCTTTCATTCATTCTTGTTTTTCATGCTTCTTTCAAGGTCCAAATGTGGCAAGAGGTGGAATTGCTACACAGTCATCTGTATATAATCGATTCGGAAAGCCTCAAAATGCTATTGATGGGAATCGTGCAAGCAACTGGAACCAACGGTCCTGTACGCACACAAAGCGTAATTTAAAACCCTGGTGGAGAGTGGACCTCCGAACGGTCTACAAAGTCAACTACGTAAAAATCACCAACAGAAAGGACTGTTGCGCTAACAGACTCAATGGAGCTGAGATCCGCATTGGAGATTCTCTGAGCGACAATGGGAACGCCAACAAGAGGTATATTTATTTCAATTTCAATGTAGGCATTTAGCAGACACCCTCATCCAGAGCGGTTTATAAGTACGACATTTTATTCCCAGGTGTACTGTGATCCACGCTATCCCAGCCGGAGGCACCGAAACCTACAATTGCGGAGGGATGACAGGTCGCTACGTCAACATTGTGATTCCTGGCAAGAGACAATACCTGAGTCTCGTTGAAGTGGAGGTTTATGGTCAGGCTTCTGCTACAGGTTCCAGGATTGGTACTTCTTTGGGTAAATTTGACCACTTCAATTCAAGACAATAATTTTATTGATTACTCTCTCTGTGACTCGCTGTACTGTAGCAGAGTTCAGCTAGATGCCGATGTTCCCAAGCTTATAGTTTACCATTCTGTTATTGAACATCAGTAGGAGCAGTATCCCTGCCTCAGGGACAGACTAAGTGTGATTACACTTACAGTATAGACCACATACTGGTTGCATTGAAACAAAGTTTCCTGACAACTGGTTTCCACTCCAAGTACATACCAGACACTATTTTAGTAATTTAACAGCTTGGCTCGTTTTGAGAATGAGACAGTATATATATATATATATATATATATATATATAAAGGCAGTGATAACTGGACACAGCACACTGTGTGTGTGTATGTGTGTGTGTGTGTGTGTGTGTGTGTGTGTGTGCACGCGCGCGCATGCGTGTGTGTCTGGGTGCAGCCGTACACACTGCCAGTAGGCCAAGGTATAGACACTCCCAAAATATTCGTCCAAAGTCAGGTTTTTTTTTACCACCCAGCCGTCCAATCACAGCAGAGATGGGGCAGGGCAAGCACCACAAAAGCCTCAAGCAAGCTTTTCTATTCGCTGCACAGAGCTGTTGTGTTGTGTTATGTTGTGTCCACATAGCAGCACATCTAATTTACTTCAAAGTTCCAACAAGACTGGAGCCTGGTCCTGTTGAAGTATTTATTACAGTATCACTGTACAAAAGTAAACATAGCTACAATTCGATGTTGGGCATCTTTCATTCATCCTTGTTTTTCATGCTTCTTTCAAGGTCCAAATGTGGCAAGAGGTGGAATTGCTACACAGTCATCTCTATATAATCGATTTGGAAAGCCTCAAAATGCTATTGATGGGAATCGTGCAAGCAACTGGAACCAACGGTCCTGTACGCACACCCGGCGTAATTTAAAACCCTGGTGGAGAGTGGACCTTCGAGCGGACTACAAAGTCAACTACGTCACAGTCACCAATGGACCAATCAGACTCAATGGAGCTGAGATCCGCATTGGAGATTCTCTGAGCGACAATGGAAACCGCAACAAGTTGTATGTTCAATTCAACTTCAATTTCAATTCAGGCATAATAGCAGAAACCCTTATCAAGAGTACGACATCAGAGTAATCACGAACATTAGTCAACAAATGACATGTAACTTGTTAATTAAGTGCAGAGAGAACAAATGCGTGCTTCCATGAATTTAGGAAAAGAGTTAAACAACTAAATCTGAAACATCAAAACAACACGTTTTCAAAATAGCATTCTAATAACATTATTTTGGGGGATGCTAGCCACTCCTACAACGTACGTACGTGTCCGTCCGAATAGCGTTTGTTGACCACCAAGTGTCACTGTTGCGCAGCCTAACACACACACACACACAAACACACACACACACAGTACAGTACAGTACAGTACAGTACAGTACAGTACAGTACAGTACAGTACAGTACAGTACAGTACAGTACAGTACAGTACAGTACTACAGCACAAGTACAGTACAGCATCACTCACTTTAGACTGGTCTGATTTTTCTTATTGCTTGGCCCCATCTTATCCCTGCTAGCAGCTATATTTCACACTGCTTTTAGTTACGGTAATTTTTAATGACCTGTGTCCTCACTGTTTTGCCTTATTTACTGCATTATATGTTCTTTTAATGTTGTTTTATGCTTTTACTTTCCTATTTTCTTTATTTCTCTGTAAAGCACTTTGAGCTGAATTTCATGTCATGAAAGGTGCTATACAAATACAGTTTTAGTATTAGTATTGTTATTATGAAGAATCTATGATATGTGGAGCTTTGTCCAGGGTTTTTCAGAATATTACGCCTGGAATCGGTTAATAATCCATTGAAAGAAATTAGGTTTGATGAGTGTAAACTTTTTAAAACCTTTCATATCAATGTTTTTTTAATGAGAGCAGTGTGTAGTGTATGTGTTTTAAATGGATGTCTGTGATATTTTGTTCTAAGGTGTGCTAAGATCACTAATATCGGAGCTGGAGTCACCAAAACCTTCAGTTGCAGAGGGATAACAGGTCGCTATGTCAACATTGTGATTCCTGGAAGGAGACAAAACCTGGCTCTGGCTGAAGTGGAGGTTTATGGTGTGAAACAGCCTGCTATCAACTATGGTAGGTATATGTAACATTAATATTAGTGTTGGTAGTAACATGTAAGTCATGGACATGGAGGTTTCTGATGCCTTTGAGGGAAATTGTCCCAAAAATGGTTTACTGTAGTCTGTGTATGCAAACTGTTACAATTACAACTCTACATTTTGGCATTATACCTTCCTTCACAGACATAAGCTATTTGGTCAACGTTCCTCTGATACTGTAGCTACAATTCGATGTTGGGTATCTTTCATTCATTCTTGTTTTTCATGCTTCTTTCAAGGTCCAAATGTGGCAAGAGGTGGAATTGCTACACAGTCATCTGTATATAATCGATTCGGAAAGCCTCAAAATGCTATTGATGGGAATCGTGCAAGCAACTGGAACCAACGGTCCTGTACGCACACAAAGCGTAATTTAAAACCCTGGTGGAGAGTGGACCTCCGAACGGTCTACAAAGTCAACTACGTAAAAATCACCAACAGAAAGGACTGTTGCGCTAACAGACTCAATGGAGCTGAGATCCGCATTGGAGATTCTCTGAGCGACAATGGGAACGCCAACAAGAGGTATATTTATTTCAATTTCAATGTAGGCATTTAGCAGACACCCTCATCCAGAGCGGTTTATAAGTACGACATTTTATTCCCAGGTGTACTGTGATCCACGCTATCCCAGCCGGAGGCACCGAAACCTACAATTGCGGAGGGATGACAGGTCGCTACGTCAACATTGTGATTCCTGGCAAGAGACAATACCTGAGTCTCGTTGAAGTGGAGGTTTATGGTCAGGCTTCTGCTACAGGTTCCAGGATTGGTACTTCTTTGGGTAAATTTGACCACTTCAATTCAAGACAATAATTTTATTGATTACTCTCTCTGTCTGTGACTCGCTGTACTGTAGCAGAGTTCAGCTAGATGCCGATGTTCCCAAGCTTATAGTTTACCATTCTGTTATTGAACATCAGTAGGAGCAGTATCCCTGCCTCAGGGACAGACTAAGTGTGATTACACTTACAGTATAGACCACATACTGGTTGCATTGAAACAAAGTTTCCTGACAACTGGTTTCCACTCCAAGTACATACCAGACACTATTTTAGTAATTTAACAGCTTGGCTCGTTTTGAGAATGAGACAGTATATATATATATATATATATATATAAAGGCAGTGATAACTGGACACAGCACACTGTGTGTGTGTATGTGTGTGTGTGTGTGTGTGTGTGTGTGTGTGCACGCGCGCGCATGCGTGTGTGTCTGGGTGCAGCCGTACACACTGCCAGTAGGCCAAGGTATAGACACTCCCAAAATATTCGTCCAAAGTCAGGTTTTTTTTTACCACCCAGCCGTCCAATCACAGCAGAGATGGGGCAGGGCAAGCACCACAAAAGCCTCAAGCGAGCTTTTCTATTCGCTGCACAGAGCTGTTGTGTTGTGTTATGTTGTGTCCACATAGCAGCACATCTAATTTACTTCAAAGTTCCAACAAGACTGGAGCCTGGTCCTGTTGAAGTATTTATTACAGTATCACTGTACAAAAGTAAACATAGCTACAATTCGATGTTGGGCATCTTTCATTCATCCTTGTTTTTCATGCTTCTTTCAAGGTCCAAATGTGGCAAGAGGTGGAATTGCTACACAGTCATCTCTATATAATCGATTTGGAAAGCCTCAAAATGCTATTGATGGGAATCGTGCAAGCAACTGGAACCAACGGTCCTGTACGCACACCCGGCGTAATTTAAAACCCTGGTGGAGAGTGGACCTTCGAGCGGACTACAAAGTCAACTACGTCACAGTCACCAATGGACCAATCAGACTCAATGGAGCTGAGATCCGCATTGGAGATTCTCTGAGCGACAATGGAAACCGCAACAAGTTGTATGTTCAATTCAACTTCAATTTCAATTCAGGCATAATAGCAGAAACCCTTATCAAGAGTACGACATCAGAGTAATCACGAACATTAGTCAACAAATGACATGTAACTTGTTAATTAAGTGCAGAGAGAACAAATGCGTGCTTCCATGAATTTAGGAAAAGAGTTAAACAACTAAATCTGAAACATCAAAACAACACGTTTTCAAAATAGCATTCTAATAACATTATTTTGGGGGATGCTAGCCACTCCTACAACGTACGTACGTGTCCGTCCGAATAGCGTTTGTTGACCACCAAGTGTCACTGTTGCGCAGCCTAACACACACACACACACACAAACACACACACACACAGTACAGTACAGTACAGTACAGTACAGTACAGTACAGTACAGTACAGTACAGTACAGTACAGTACAGTACAGTACTACAGCACAAGTACAGTACAGCATCACTCACTTTAGACTGGTCTGATTTTTCTTATTGCTTGGCCCCATCTTATCCCTGCTAGCAGCTATATTTCACACTGCTTTTAGTTACGGTAATTTTTAATGACCTGTGTCCTCACTGTTTTGCCTTATTTACTGCATTATATGTTCTTTTAATGTTGTTTTATGCTTTTACTTTCCTATTTTCTTTATTTCTCTGTAAAGCACTTTGAGCTGAATTTCATGTCATGAAAGGTGCTATACAAATACAGTTTTAGTATTAGTATTGTTATTATGAAGAATCTATGATATGTGGAGCTTTGTCCAGGGTTTTTCAGAATATTACGCCTGGAATCGGTTAATAATCCATTGAAAGAAATTAGGTTTGATGAGTGTAAACTTTTTAAAACCTTTCATATCAATGTTTTTTTAATGAGAGCAGTGTGTAGTGTATGTGTTTTAAATGGATGTCTGTGATATTTTGTTCTAAGGTGTGCTAAGATCACTAATATCGGAGCTGGAGTCACCAAAACCTTCAGTTGCAGAGGGATAACAGGTCGCTATGTCAACATTGTGATTCCTGGAAGGAGACAAAACCTGGCTCTGGCTGAAGTGGAGGTTTATGGTGTGAAACAGCCTGCTATCAACTATGGTAGGTATATGTAACATTAATATTAGTGTTGGTAGTAACATGTAAGTCATGGACATGGAGGTTTCTGATGCCTTTGAGGGAAATTGTCCCAAAAATGGTTTACTGTAGTCTGTGTATGCAAACTGTTACAATTACAACTCTACATTTTGGCATTATACCTTCCTTCACAGACATAAGCTATTTGGTCAACGTTCCTCTGATACTGTAGCTACAATTCGATGTTGGGTATCTTTCATTCATTCTTGTTTTTCATGCTTCTTTCAAGGTCCAAATGTGGCAAGAGGTGGAATTGCTACACAGTCATCTGTATATAATCGATTCGGAAAGCCTCAAAATGCTATTGATGGGAATCGTGCAAGCAACTGGAACCAACGGTCCTGTACGCACACAAAGCGTAATTTAAAACCCTGGTGGAGAGTGGACCTCCGAACGGTCTACAAAGTCAACTACGTAAAAATCACCAACAGAAAGGACTGTTGCGCTAACAGACTCAATGGAGCTGAGATCCGCATTGGAGATTCTCTGAGCGACAATGGGAACGCCAACAAGAGGTATATTTATTTCAATTTCAATGTAGGCATTTAGCAGACACCCTCATCCAGAGCGGTTTATAAGTACGACATTTTATTCCCAGGTGTACTGTGATCCACGCTATCCCAGCCGGAGGCACCGAAACCTACAATTGCGGAGGGATGACAGGTCGCTACGTCAACATTGTGATTCCTGGCAAGAGACAATACCTGAGTCTCGTTGAAGTGGAGGTTTATGGTCAGGCTTCTGCTACAGGTTCCAGGATTGGTACTTCTTTGGGTAAATTTGACCACTTCAATTCAAGACAATAATTTTATTGATTACTCTCTCTGTCTGTGACTCGCTGTACTGTAGCAGAGTTCAGCTAGATGCCGATGTTCCCAAGCTTATAGTTTACCATTCTGTTATTGAACATCAGTAGGAGCAGTATCCCTGCCTCAGGGACAGACTAAGTGTGATTACACTTACAGTATAGACCACATACTGGTTGCATTGAAACAAAGTTTCCTGACAACTGGTTTCCACTCCAAGTACATACCAGACACTATTTTAGTAATTTAACAGCTTGGCTCGTTTTGAGAATGAGACAGTATATATATATATATATATATATATATATATATATATATATAAAGGCAGTGATAACTGGACACAGCACACTGTGTGTGTGTATGTGTGTGTGTGTGTGTGTGTGTGTGTGTGTGCACGCGCGCGCATGCGTGTGTGTCTGGGTGCAGCCGTACACACTGCCAGTAGGCCAAGGTATAGACACCATAGACATATATACATAGACGCCCCTTCCGGCTCTGAGGCGTGTGTCAAAATTGAAGGCACTATTTTCCCGACATTCCTTGCGAAGAATAGCGGAAGCAAAGCGGAAGCTTGTCAAGCTTCCGCGTGCGTAACATAAGTCCCGGAAAAGACGCGCTGTGATTGGCCAGTAGTCACTTGAGTGACAGCGAGAGACATGGAGGATTCACATGAGTGACGTCACTCGGGCAGCGACGCAGTCGCCTTCAGCAAATGCCTTCAGCACTTCTAAATAAGAAAGCTGCGGGGAACTGTTGCTTTGTGTTCACTCTTTTAATGTTTTCTGTTAGTAATCTAATCCCCCCTGGCTCTGATGTTGTATTGTTAATAACTTTGTTGTTTGTGTTTGTTTGTCTTGTTTTGTAATGTATATTGTCATGACTGTTATAAAGATTTGTTAAAAAAAAAAAAAGCCTTCAGCACTGCACTTCCGCCTTCATTGGGATACACGTCGCTCCAATGAACTGCAGCGGCAAATGAGGCGTCTATGTATATATGTCTATGATAGACACTCCCAAAATATTCGTCCAAAGTCAGGTTTTTTTTTACCACCCAGCCGTCCAATCACAGCAGAGATGGGGCAGGGCAAGCACCACAAAAGCCTCAAGCGAGCTTTTCTATTCGCTGCACAGAGCTGTTGTGTTGTGTTATGTTGTGTCCACATAGCAGCACATCTAATTTACTTCAAAGTTCCAACAAGACTGGAGCCTGGTCCTGTTGAAGTATTTATTACAGTATCACTGTACAAAAGTAAACATAGCTACAATTCGATGTTGGGCATCTTTCATTCATCCTTGTTTTTCATGCTTCTTTCAAGGTCCAAATGTGGCAAGAGGTGGAATTGCTACACAGTCATCTCTATATAATCGATTTGGAAAGCCTCAAAATGCTATTGATGGGAATCGTGCAAGCAACTGGAACCAACGGTCCTGTACGCACACCCGGCGTAATTTAAAACCCTGGTGGAGAGTGGACCTTCGAGCGGACTACAAAGTCAACTACGTCACAGTCACCAATGGACCAATCAGACTCAATGGAGCTGAGATCCGCATTGGAGATTCTCTGAGCGACAATGGAAACCGCAACAAGTTGTATGTTCAATTCAACTTCAATTTCAATTCAGGCATAATAGCAGAAACCCTTATCAAGAGTACGACATCAGAGTAATCACGAACATTAGTCAACAAATGACATGTAACTTGTTAATTAAGTGCAGAGAGAACAAATGCGTGCTTCCATGAATTTAGGAAAAGAGTTAAACAACTAAATCTGAAACATCAAAACAACACGTTTTCAAAATAGCATTCTAATAACATTATTTTGGGGGATGCTAGCCACTCCTACAACGTACGTACGTGTCCGTCCGAATAGCGTTTGTTGACCACCAAGTGTCACTGTTGCGCAGCCTAACACACACACACACACAAACACACACACACACAGTACAGTACAGTACAGTACAGTACAGTACAGTACAGTACAGTACAGTACAGTACAGTACAGTACAGTACTACAGCACAAGTACAGTACAGCATCACTCACTTTAGACTGGTCTGATTTTTCTTATTGCTTGGCCCCATCTTATCCCTGCTAGCAGCTATATTTCACACTGCTTTTAGTTACGGTAATTTTTAATGACCTGTGTCCTCACTGTTTTGCCTTATTTACTGCATTATATGTTCTTTTAATGTTGTTTTATGCTTTTACTTTCCTATTTTCTTTATTTCTCTGTAAAGCACTTTGAGCTGAATTTCATGTCATGAAAGGTGCTATACAAATACAGTTTTAGTATTAGTATTGTTATTATGAAGAATCTATGATATGTGGAGCTTTGTCCAGGGTTTTTCAGAATATTACGCCTGGAATCGGTTAATAATCCATTGAAAGAAATTAGGTTTGATGAGTGTAAACTTTTTAAAACCTTTCATATCAATGTTTTTTTAATGAGAGCAGTGTGTAGTGTATGTGTTTTAAATGGATGTCTGTGATATTTTGTTCTAAGGTGTGCTAAGATCACTAATATCGGAGCTGGAGTCACCAAAACCTTCAGTTGCAGAGGGATAACAGGTCGCTATGTCAACATTGTGATTCCTGGAAGGAGACAAAACCTGGCTCTGGCTGAAGTGGAGGTTTATGGTGTGAAACAGCCTGCTATCAACTATGGTAGGTATATGTAACATTAATATTAGTGTTGGTAGTAACATGTAAGTCATGGACATGGAGGTTTCTGATGCCTTTGAGGGAAATTGTCCCAAAAATGGTTTACTGTAGTCTGTGTATGCAAACTGTTACAATTACAACTCTACATTTTGGCATTATACCTTCCTTCACAGACATAAGCTATTTGGTCAACGTTCCTCTGATACTGTAGCTACAATTCGATGTTGGGTATCTTTCATTCATTCTTGTTTTTCATGCTTCTTTCAAGGTCCAAATGTGGCAAGAGGTGGAATTGCTACACAGTCATCTGTATATAATCGATTCGGAAAGCCTCAAAATGCTATTGATGGGAATCGTGCAAGCAACTGGAACCAACGGTCCTGTACGCACACAAAGCGTAATTTAAAACCCTGGTGGAGAGTGGACCTCCGAACGGTCTACAAAGTCAACTACGTAAAAATCACCAACAGAAAGGACTGTTGCGCTAACAGACTCAATGGAGCTGAGATCCGCATTGGAGATTCTCTGAGCGACAATGGGAACGCCAACAAGAGGTATATTTATTTCAATTTCAATGTAGGCATTTAGCAGACACCCTCATCCAGAGCGGTTTATAAGTACGACATTTTATTCCCAGGTGTACTGTGATCCACGCTATCCCAGCCGGAGGCACCGAAACCTACAATTGCGGAGGGATGACAGGTCGCTACGTCAACATTGTGATTCCTGGCAAGAGACAATACCTGAGTCTCGTTGAAGTGGAGGTTTATGGTCAGGCTTCTGCTACAGGTTCCAGGATTGGTACTTCTTTGGGTAAATTTGACCACTTCAATTCAAGACAATAATTTTATTGATTACTCTCTCTGTCTGTGACTCGCTGTACTGTAGCAGAGTTCAGCTAGATGCCGATGTTCCCAAGCTTATAGTTTACCATTCTGTTATTGAACATCAGTAGGAGCAGTATCCCTGCCTCAGGGACAGACTAAGTGTGATTACACTTACAGTATAGACCACATACTGGTTGCATTGAAACAAAGTTTCCTGACAACTGGTTTCCACTCCAAGTACATACCAGACACTATTTTAGTAATTTAACAGCTTGGCTCGTTTTGAGAATGAGACAGTATATATATATATATATATATATATATATATATATATATATATAAAGGCAGTGATAACTGGACACAGCACACTGTGTGTGTGTGTGTGTGTGTGTGTGTGTGTGTGTGTGTGTGTGTGTGTGCACGCGCGCATGCGTGTGTGTCTGGGTGCAGCCGTACACACTGCCAGTAGGCCAAGGTATAGACACTCCCAAAATATTCGTCCAAAGTCAGGTTTTTTTTTACCACCCAGCCGTCCAATCACAGCAGAGATGGGACAGGGCAAGCACCACAAAAGCCTCAAGCGAGCTTTTCTATTCGCTGCACAGAGCTGTTGTGTTATGTTGTGTCCACATAGCAGCACATCTAATTTACTTCAAAGTTCCAACAAGACTGGAGCCTGGTCCTGTTGAAGTATTTATTACAGTATCACTGTACAAAAGTAAACATAGCTACAATTCGATGTTGGGCATCTTTCATTCATCCTTGTTTTTCATGCTTCTTTCAAGGTCCAAATGTGGCAAGAGGTGGAATTGCTACACAGTCATCTCTATATAATCGATTTGGAAAGCCTCAAAATGCTATTGATGGGAATCGTGCAAGCAACTGGAACCAACGGTCCTGTACGCACACCCGGCGTAATTTAAAACCCTGGTGGAGAGTGGACCTTCGAGCGGACTACAAAGTCAACTACGTCACAGTCACCAATGGACCAATCAGACTCAATGGAGCTGAGATCCGCATTGGAGATTCTCTGAGCGACAATGGAAACCGCAACAAGTTGTATGTTCAATTCAACTTCAATTTCAATTCAGGCATAATAGCAGAAACCCTTATCAAGAGTACGACATCAGAGTAATCACGAACATTAGTCAACAAATGACATGTAACTTGTTAATTAAGTGCAGAGAGAACAAATGCGTGCTTCCATGAATTTAGGAAAAGAGTTAAACAACTAAATCTGAAACATCAAAACAACACGTTTTCAAAATAGCATTCTAATAACATTATTTTGGGGGATGCTAGCCACTCCTACAACGTACGTACGTGTCCGTCCGAATAGCGTTTGTTGACCACCAAGTGTCACTGTTGCGCAGCCTAACACACACACACACACACAAACACACACACACACAGTACAGTACAGTACAGTACAGTACAGTACAGTACAGTACAGTACAGTACAGTACAGTACAGTACAGTACAGTACAGTACAGTACAGTACTACAGCACAAGTACAGTACAGCATCACTCACTTTAGACTGGTCTGATTTTTCTTATTGCTTGGCCCCATCTTATCCCTGCTAGCAGCTATATTTCACACTGCTTTTAGTTACGGTAATTTTTAATGACCTGTGTCCTCACTGTTTTGCCTTATTTACTGCATTATATGTTCTTTTAATGTTGTTTTATGCTTTTACTTTCCTATTTTCTTTATTTCTCTGTAAAGCACTTTGAGCTGAATTTCATGTCATGAAAGGTGCTATACAAATACAGTTTTAGTATTAGTATTGTTATTATGAAGAATCTATGATATGTGGAGCTTTGTCCAGGGTTTTTCAGAATATTACGCCTGGAATCGGTTAATAATCCATTGAAAGAAATTAGGTTTGATGAGTGTAAACTTTTTAAAACCTTTCATATCAATGTTTTTTTAATGAGAGCAGTGTGTAGTGTATGTGTTTTAAATGGATGTCTGTGATATTTTGTTCTAAGGTGTGCTAAGATCACTAATATCGGAGCTGGAGTCACCAAAACCTTCAGTTGCAGAGGGATAACAGGTCGCTATGTCAACATTGTGATTCCTGGAAGGAGACAATACCTGGCTCTGGCTGAAGTGGAGGTTTATGGTGTGAAACAGCCTGCTATCAACTATGGTAGGTATATGTAACATTAATATTAGTGTTGGTAGTAACATGTAAGTCATGGACATGGAGGTTTCTGATGCCTTTGAGGGAAATTGTCCCAAAAATGGTTTACTGTAGTCTGTGTATGCAAACTGTTACAATTACAACTCTACATTTTGGCATTATACCTTCCTTCACAGACATAAGCTATTTGGTCAACGTTCCTCTGATACTGTAGCTACAATTCGATGTTGGGTATCTTTCATTCATTCTTGTTTTTCATGCTTCTTTCAAGGTCCAAATGTGGCAAGAGGTGGAATTGCTACACAGTCATCTGTATATAATCGATTCGGAAAGCCTCAAAATGCTATTGATGGGAATCGTGCAAGCAACTGGAACCAACGGTCCTGTACGCACACAAAGCGTAATTTAAAACCCTGGTGGAGAGTGGACCTCCGAACGGTCTACAAAGTCAACTACGTAAAAATCACCAACAGAAAGGACTGTTGCGCTAACAGACTCAATGGAGCTGAGATCCGCATTGGAGATTCTCTGAGCGACAATGGGAACGCCAACAAGAGGTATATTTATTTCAATTTCAATGTAGGCATTTAGCAGACACCCTCATCCAGAGCGGTTTATAAGTACGACATTTTATTCCCAGGTGTACTGTGATCCACGCTATCCCAGCCGGAGGCACCGAAACCTACAATTGCGGAGGGATGACAGGTCGCTACGTCAACATTGTGATTCCTGGCAAGAGACAATACCTGAGTCTCGTTGAAGTGGAGGTTTATGGTCAGGCTTCTGCTACAGGTTCCAGGATTGGTACTTCTTTGGGTAAATTTGACCACTTCAATTCAAGACAATAATTTTATTGATTACTCTCTCTGTCTGTGACTCGCTGTACTGTAGCAGAGTTCAGCTAGATGCCGATGTTCCCAAGCTTATAGTTTACCATTCTGTTATTGAACATCAGTAGGAGCAGTATCCCTGCCTCAGGGACAGACTAAGTGTGATTACACTTACAGTATAGACCACATACTGGTTGCATTGAAACAAAGTTTCCTGACAACTGGTTTCCACTCCAAGTACATACCAGACACTATTTTAGTAATTTAACAGCTTGGCTCGTTTTGAGAATGAGACAGTATATATATATATATATATATATATATATATATATATATATATATATATAAAGGCAGTGATAACTGGACACAGCACACTGTGTGTGTGTGTGTGTGTGTGTGTGTGTGTGTGTGTGTGTGTGTGTGTGTGTGTGTGTGTGTGTGTGCACGCGCGCATGCGTGTGTGTCTGGGTGCAGCCGTACACACTGCCAGTAGGCCAAGGTATAGACACTCCCAAAATATTCGTCCAAAGTCAGGTTTTTTTTTACCACCCAGCCGTCCAATCACAGCAGAGATGGGACAGGGCAAGCACCACAAAAGCCTCAAGCGAGCTTTTCTATTCGCTGCACAGAGCTGTTGTGTTATGTTGTGTCCACATAGCAGCACATCTAATTTACTTCAAAGTTCCAACAAGACTGGAGCCTGGTCCTGTTGAAGTATTTATTACAGTATCACTGTACAACAGTAAACATAGCTACAATTCGATGTTGGGCATCTTTCATTTATCCTTGTTTTTCATGCTTCTTTCAAGGTCCAAATGTGGCAAGAGGTGGAATTGCTACACAGTCATCTCTATATAATCGATTTGGAAAGCCTCAAAATGCTATTGATGGGAATCGTGCAAGCAACTGGAACCAACGGTCCTGTACGCACACCCGGCGTAATTTAAAACCCTGGTGGAGAGTGGACCTTCGAGCGGACTACAAAGTCAACCACGTCACAGTCACCAACAGAAAGGACTGTTGCGCTAACAGACTCAATGGAGCTGAGATCCGCATTGGAGATTCTCTGAGCGACAATGGAAACCGCAACAAGTTGTATGTTCAATTCAACTTCAATTTCAATTCAGGCATAATAGCAGAAACCCTTATCAAGAGTACGACATCAGAGTAATCACGAACATTAGTCAACAAATGACATGTAACTTGTTAATTAAGTGCAGAGAGAACAAATGCGTGCTTCCATGAATTTAGGAAAAGAGTTAAACAACTAAATCTGAAACATCAAAACAACACGTTTTCAAAATAGCATTCTAATAACATTATTTTGGGGGATGCTAGCCACTCCTACAACGTACGTACGTGTCCGTCCGAATAGCGTTTGTTGACCACCAAGTGTCACTGTTGCGCAGCCTAACACACACACACACACAGTACAGTACAGTACAGTACAGTACAGTACAGTACAGTACAGTACAGTACAGTACAGTACAGTACAGTACAGTACAGTACAGTACAGTACAGTACAGTACTACAGCACAAGTACAGTACAGCATCACTCACTTTAGACTGGTCTGATTTTTCTTATTGCTTGGCCCCATCTTATCCCTGCTAGCAGCTATATTTCACACTGCTTTTAGTTACGGTAATTTTTAATGACCTGTGTCCTCACTGTTTTGCCTTATTTACTGCATTATATGTTCTTTTAATGTTGTTTTATGCTTTTACTTTCCTATTTTCTTTATTTCTCTGTAAAGCACTTTGAGCTGAATTTCATGTCATGAAAGGTGCTATACAAATACAGTTTTAGTATTAGTATTGTTATTATGAAGAATCTATGATATGTGGAGCTTTGTCCAGGGTTTTTCAGAATATTACGCCTGGAATCGGTTAATAATCCATTGAAAGAAATTAGGTTTGATGAGTGTAAATTTTTTAAAACCTTTCATATCAATGTTTTTTTAATGAGAGCAGTGTGTAGTGTATGTGTTTTAAATGGATGTCTGTGATATTTTGTTCTAAGGTGTGCTAAGATCACTAATATCGGAGCTGGAGTCACCAAAACCTTCAGTTGCAGAGGGATAACAGGTCGCTATGTCAACATTGTGATTCCTGGAAGGAGACAATACCTGACTCTGGCTGAAGTGGAGGTTTATGGTGTGAAACAGCCTGCTATCAACTATGGTAGGTATATGTAACATTAATATTAGTGTTGGTAGTAACATGTAAGTCATGGACATGGAGGTTTCTGATGCCTTTGAGGGAAATTGTCCCAAAAATGGTTTACTGTAGTCTGTGTATGCAAACTGTTACAATTACAACTCTACATTTTGGCATTATGCCTTCCTTCACAGACATAAGCTATTTGGTCAACGTTCCTCTGATACTGTAGCTACAATTCGATGTTGGGTATCTTTCATTCATTCTTGTTTTTCATGCTTCTTTCAAGGTCCAAATGTGGCAAGAGGTGGAATTGCTACACAGTCATCTGTATATAATCGATTCGGAAAGCCTCAAAATGCTATTGATGGGAATCGTGCAAGCAACTGGAACCAACGGTCCTGTACGCACACAAAGCGTAATTTAAAACCCTGGTGGAGAGTGGACCTCCGAACGGTCTACAAAGTCAACTACGTAAAAATCACCAACAGAAAGGACTGTTGCGCTAACAGACTCAATGGAGCTGAGATCCGCATTGGAGATTCTCTGCGCGACAATGGGAACGCCAACAAGAGGTATATTTATTTCAGTTTCAATGTAGGCATTTAGCAGACACCCTCATCCAGAGCGGTTTATAAGTACGACATTTTATTCCCAGGTGTACTGTGATCCACGCTATCCCAGCCGGAGGCACCGAAACCTACAATTGCGGAGGGATGACAGGTCGCTACGTCAACATTGTGATTCCTGGCAAGAGACAATACCTGAGTCTCGTTGAAGTGGAGGTTTATGGTCAGGCTTCTGCTACAGGTTCCAGGATTGGTACTTCTTTGGGTAAATTTGACCACTTCAATTCAAGACAATAATTTTATTGATTACTCTCTCTGTGACTCGCTGTACTGTAGCAGAGTTCAGCTAGATGCCGATGTTCCCAAGCTTATAGTTTACCATTCTGTTATTGAACATCAGTAGGAGCAGTATCCCTGCCTCAGGGACAGACTAAGTGTGATTACACTTACAGTATAGACCACATACTGGTTGCATTGAAACAAAGTTTCCTGACAACTGGTTTCCACTCCAAGTACATACCAGACACTATTTTAGTAATTTAACAGCTTGGCTCGTTTTGAGAATGAGACAGTATATATATATATATATATATATATATATATATATATATATATATATAAAGGCAGTGATAACTGGACACAGCACACTGTGTGTGTGTATGTGTGTGTGTGTGTGTGTGTGTGTGTGTGTGTGCACGCGCGCGCATGCGTGTGTGTCTGGGTGCAGCCGTACACACTGCCAGTAGGCCAAGGTATAGACACTCCCAAAATATTCGTCCAAAGTCAGGTTTTTTTTTACCACCCAGCCGTCCAATCACAGCAGAGATGGGGCAGGGCAAGCACCACAAAAGCCTCAAGCGAGCTTTTCTATTCGCTGCACAGAGCTGTTGTGTTGTGTTATGTTGTGTCCACATAGCAGCACATCTAATTTACTTCAAAGTTCCAACAAGACTGGAGCCTGGTCCTGTTGAAGTATTTATTACAGTATCACTGTACAAAAGTAAACATAGCTACAATTCGATGTTGGGCATCTTTCATTCATCCTTGTTTTTCATGCTTCTTTCAAGGTCCAAATGTGGCAAGAGGTGGAATTGCTACACAGTCATCTCTATATAATCGATTTGGAAAGCCTCAAAATGCTATTGATGGGAATCGTGCAAGCAACTGGAACCAACGGTCCTGTACGCACACCCGGCGTAATTTAAAACCCTGGTGGAGAGTGGACCTTCGAGCGGACTACAAAGTCAACTACGTCACAGTCACCAACAGAAAGGACTGTTGCGCTAACAGACTCAATGGAGCTGAGATCCGCATTGGAGATTCTCTGAGCGACAATGGAAACCGCAACAAGTTGTATGTTCAATTCAACTTCAATTTCAATTCAGGCATAATAGCAGAAACCCTTATCCAGAGTACGACATCAGAGTAATCGCGAACATTAGTCAACAAATGACATGTAACTTGTTAATTAAGTGCAGAGAGTACAAATTAGTGCTTCCATGAATTTAGGAAAAGAGTTAAACAACTAAATCTGAAACATCAAAACAACACGTTTTCAAAATAGCATTCTAATAACATTATTTTGGGGGATGCTAGCCACTCCTACAACGTACGTACGTACGTACGTACGTACGTGTCCGTCCGAATAGCGTTTGTTGACCACCAAGTGTCACTGTTGCGCAGCCTAACACACACACACACACAGTGCAGTACAGTACAGTACAGTACAGTACAGTACAGTACAGTACAGTACAGTACAGTACAGTACAGTACAGTACAGTACAGCACAGTACAGTACAGTACAGTACTACAGCACAAGTACAGTACAGCATCACTCACTTTAGACTGGTCTGATTTGTCTTATTGCTTGGCCCCATCTTATCCCTGCTAGCAGCTATATTTCACACTGCTTTTAGTTACGGTAATTTTGAATGACCTGTGTCCTCACTGTTTTGCCTTATTTACTGCATTATATGTTCTTTTAATGTTGTTTTATGCTTTTACTTTCCTATTTTCTTTATTTCTCTGTAAAGCACTTTGAGCTGAATTTCATGTCATGAAAGGTGCTATACAAATACAGTTTTAGTATTAGTATTGTTATTATGAAGAATCTATGATATGTGGAGCTTTGTCCAGGGTTTTTCAGAATATTACGCCTGGAATCGGTTAATAATCCATTGAAAGAAATTAGGTTTGATGAGTGTAAACTTTTTAAAACCTTTCATATCAATGTTTTTTTTTAATGAGAGCAGTGTGTAGTGTATGTGTTTTAAATGGATGTCTGTGATATTTTGTTCTAAGGTGTGCTAAGATCACTAATATCGGAGCTGGAGTCACCAAAACCTTCAGTTGCAGAGGGATAACAGGTCGCTATGTCAACATTGTGATTCCTGGAAGGAGACAATACCTGACTCTGGCTGAAGTGGAGGTTTATGGTGTGAAACAGCCTGCTATCAACTATGGTAGGTATATGTAACATTAATATTAGTGTTGGTAGTAACATGTAAGTCATGGACATGCCTTTGAGGGAAATTGTCCCAAAAATGGTTTACTGTAGTCTGTGTATGCAAACTGTTACAATTACAACTCTACATTTTGGCATTATGCCTTCCTTCACAGACATAAGCTATTTGGTCAACGTTCCTCTGATACTGTAGCTACAATTCGATGTTGGGTATCTTTCATTCATTCTTGTTTTTCATGCTTCTTTCAAGGTCCAAATGTGGCAAGAGGTGGAATTGCTACACAGTCATCTGTATATAATCGATTCGGAAAGCCTCAAAATGCTATTGATGGGAATCGTGCAAGCAACTGGAACCAACGGTCCTGTACGCACACAAAGCGTAATTTAAAACCCTGGTGGAGAGTGGACCTCCGAATGGTCTACAAAGTCAACTACGTAAAAATCACCAACAGAAAGGACTGTTGCGCTAACAGACTCAATGGAGCTGAGATCCGCATTGGAGATTCTCTGAGCGACAATGGGAACGCCAACAAGAGGTATATTTATTTCAATTTCAATGTAGGCATTTAGCAGACACCCTCATCCAGAGCGGTTTTTAAGTACGACATTTTATTCCCAGGTGTACTGTGATCCACGCTATCCCAGCTGGAGGCACCGAAACCTACAATTGCGGAGGGATGACAGGTCGCTACGTCAACATTGTGATTCCTGGCAAGAGACAATACCTGAGTCTCGTTGAAGTGGAGGTTTATGGCCAGGCTTCTGCTACAGGTTCCAGGATTGGTACTTCTTTGGGTAAATTTGACCACTTCAAGACAATAATTGTATTGATTACTCTCTCTGTGACTCGCTGTACTGTAGCATAGTTCAGCTAGATGCCGATGTTCCCAAGCTTATAGTTTACCATTCTGTTATTGAACATCAGTAGGAGCAGTATCCCTGCCTCAGGGACAGACTAAGTGTGATTACACTTACAGTATAGACCACATACTGGTTGCATTGAAACAAAGTTTCCTGACAACTGGTTTCCACTCCAAGTACATACCAGACACTATTTTAGTAATTTAACAGCTTGGCTCGTTGAAGTGGAGGTTTATGGTCAGCCTGGTAGGTACTAATCTGCAGTGTTGAGAAGTTTTTTAGTTCTTACTTGAAGTTTTGTTAACTTCAGTGTCTGAATTTTATCCATCAGACTTTGAGTGGCTGAAAGTGCACCTCATCCCTACATCGGTCATTGGCCTGACTGGCCATCCCAAAGAGTTCTACATTTCCAATGGGAAGCAGAGAAACCAAATACAGATCTTCCCTCGTGGCAAGGTGATGTTCGGGGGTCGGGTCTACAACGTTGGCAGTCAGCTGGTCTTCTACCTCCAGCCATACAAGATTGTCTTTATCCAGAGCATGGATGTGATGTCTGGCACCAAAGTTGTCGCCCAATACCCTGTATTCGTCTCCATGGGCCCCACCTACAAAAATCCTGGCATGTCAATTAAATGCATTCAAGTCACATAAGTTACAAATCAGATGTCTTACATCATTAAGCATATTAAAATAGTCATCATATGTCAGATTATTGTTAACCATAGTTTTTTCTTATTTTGGATTTTCTAGGCATCGCATCTCTAAGCTGCAGCAATGTGAAGTGTGGCGCTCATCAGGTGTGTCAGATGAAGGGTACCATACCATCCTGTGTGGTTAAAAAGGGTAATTCATCTGTTATAATTCATGCTGTTATGTTTAGACATTTTGTATTTTCTATTTTGTGTAATAGCTATGTGCCTGACATGACCCCCTATGGGCAGTCACGTGAGTAACTTCTATTGGAAACAAAATTAGCCATCTTAGTACCAGCTTAGCAGAAATACAAATGTAAGTGTAAGCAGTTATTTTGAAGATGTTTTAAAATAAATGTACATGTCTGGAGAACTGATGACAGCTTCCTGTTCTCATTATGTATGGCATAGAATTACAGACTCTCTAGTTGAAGGCTGCTGTGGAAGAGATTTCTTAATTTGGGCAACTTGAACGTTATTGTGATTCTTTAACATCAATGTCAAAATATATTTTCAATCAGGCTTTGAGTGGCTCAAAGTGCACCTTATTCCTACATCGGGCATTGGCAAGAGCGCCAAACCCAAAGAGTTCTACATTTCCAATGGGAAGGAGAGAAACCAAATCCAGATCTTCCCACGTGGAAAGGTGATTTTCGGGGGTCAGGTCTACAATGCCGGCAGTCGCCTGGTCTTCTACCTCCAGCCATACCAGATTGTCTTTATCCAGAGCATGGACGTGATGTCTGGCACCAGAGTGGTCTCCCAACACCCCATATTCGTCACCATCGGCCACATCTACATAAATCCTGGCACGTATCAGTTACAGATCAGATACCTGACATTATTATTCATAATACAATAATCATAATATGTCAGATTGTTGTTGACCATAGTTTTTCTTCTTTTGGATTTTCTAGGCATTGTAACTCTGAGCTGCAGCAATGTGAGGTGCAGTACTAATCAAGTGTGTAAGATGCAGGGTGGCATCCCATACTGTAATACACAAGGTAGACCATCTTTCTGTTATAAGTAACCATTCATGCTTTTTTAATAACTTCTCTTTGTCTCATATTAGTCTCTTGAGGCTGATATTTCTCAATTTCCAAATGCTTCCGCCAATCAGTTTGGACTTTAGAACTCTGAAAGTGAGAAAATACATTTCATGTCCTGCTGCCCCACCCCCATCCATCCATCCATACATACATCCATCCATCCATCCATCCATCCATATCCTGAATCGAGTCGCAGGAGAAACTTCCAGCCAATTCTTCCTGTGGGATCCCGAGGCCGGCGAAGCGTTCCAAGGCCAGTGTGGAATAATCCCCCCATCTGGTACATGGTTTGCCAGGAGGTCTCCTTCCAGTGTCTTGCAGCGAAGACCTCCCTAGGGAGACACTTGGGAGGCATCAGTACAAGATGCCCGAACCACCTAAGATGGCTTTACAAGTGAAGGAGCAGTGGTTCTACCCAGAATCTCTCGCGGATTACTGAACTTCTCACCCTATCTCTAAAGGGGAGAGAAAACTGATTTTGACTGCTTATTTGCAATCTTATTCTTTCGGTCATGACCATAGGTGAGAGTAGGAACGAAGATTGTTCGTTATATCGAGATCTTTGCCTTCTGGCTCAGCTCTCTTTTCTATGTGAGGTACAGCTCCTGCTGCTCAGATTCTCCTCTACCTGTTCCCTTCCATAACCTTGATTGTTGATGTTGTCTTCTCTTGGCATAAAATAGTCACATTAAGAAATTGCATAATTAATCTGTTTGGTTTATTATTTATTGTATTTGTTCAACATAAATTATCGTGACTCTTTAACACCATTAATTTATTCCATTTATTTCTGCCAGCCACTTCTTTGTGGCGCATAGTCATCCCTTCACCAACCAAACAGTTCTACATTGCCAACGGGAAGGTGCAAAACCGAATACAGGTCGCTCCAACTGCCAAGTTGACGTTCATGGGTCGGGTCTACAACGCTGGCAGCCGGCTGGCCTTCCAGCTCCGGCCATACCAGGTTGTCCAGATTCTCAGCACTGGCGCTCTGACTAAAACCAAAGTCGTCTCCCAACACCGCGTGTTCATCACCATCGGCTACATCTACAAATATCCTGGCATGTCATCTTAATGCATTGAAGTTGCATAAATTACAGATTAGATACCTGACAAAATTATGCATAATAATAGTATAGCATATGTAAAGTTGTTGACTATAGCTGTTTCTTCTTTTGGATTTTCTAGGCATAACTCTGAGCTGCAGCAATGTGGTGTGCACTGCCCCTCAGGTGTGTCAGATGAGGGGTGGCCTTCCGTACTGTGTTGAAAAAGGTAATCAATTTGTTACAAGTAAACATTCATGCCGTTTTTTAAACTCGTCTTCGTCCTGTTAGTATCTTCAGACTGACATGTCTACCACACTTGAAAATGTTTCCACCTATCAGTTTGTACTTTAGAAGCTCTGAAAATGAATACAAAATCACACCTGTGTGAAGTGAGCAGTGCATCTGTAGTGTGTGCAGGGCCGGATCTACCATATGGGCACTTTGGGCACGTGCCCAGGGGCCCTTGGGCACCAGGGGCCCCTACAAAAATGATGGTAAATGTTGTCTAAAAAGATTAGTGTTTTATTGTTGGTGAGAAGGGCAGCTGAAAAGTGCAATTGTGTGTAAAGCAGCAACAATGCGCTAGATTGGCTGTCACTCTGGGGGGGGGTAGGCGACCAGAAATAGGCCAATATAACGGCATAAAACTGCCCCACAACGGCTCCAAAACAGCAAAAAAGCCTTCTCTGGCAGACCATGTATTCAGCAGAGAAGGACAAATGTCACAGAAATAATTTGCCGTCCAATAATTAGTTAATTCAAGGTTCAAGGCCCTGTGTAACTTTTCTCTTCTACCTCAGAGTTCAACCCGGTTTCCTGAGCAAGTCCTGAAATGTTTTCCACTGAGCTACTAGAGCCTGTCTGCTTGCTCAGGGGATAAATTGCCTCTAACGTGGCCCAGTTGTTAGCCAGAGAAGCTAGCACTGTTAGGGGACATTTTGTGAGCAACCTCGGCCTCGTTAGCCGTGGCTAACACGGTGATCAACGTACGACCTTAACGTTGCTAGTAACGTGGCTAGCACAGTGAGGAAGTAGCGACTTGAGGGTAACTCGTTGTCGTTGTTGGCTAGTAGCACAACAATGAATGCCTCTTGCTCGTTTGTTTTCGCTAGCTATGGAGCAAGCGTAACAAAGAAGCAGTACAATAAAGCTGTTTGACCAGACGCTAACTAGGCCGCAACCCTGACCAGGCTGTAGGCTGAGCGCCAGTGTCAAAGTGCACGCACTAGCACCCTCGGAGGGGAGGGGCTGTGCACTACGTCATGAAGCCCAGACTCTTACAGAGTATGTGAGTTTATAAGAAGTTTCTGTCCGATGCCCAAGAAGGACATCTTTCACAAGCGAATTGTGAAGCGCCATATCGTTTAACATAACATGTCACTCGGGTGCTGTCGGAGCAGCTAAAGTGCCCTACTATAACCTGTACCCCATTATCATACAACACCAGCTCAGTGGCCTTGTTGTTCGAGTGTCCGTCCTGAGACTGGGAGGTCGGGGTTCAATCCCCGGCCGGGTCATATCAAAGACAAAAACAATGGGACCCAGTGCCTCCCTGCTTGACACTCAGCATCAAGGGTTGGATTGGGGGTAAGTCCCTGCGACATACTAGCGTCATGTCCAGGGGGTGTACTTGTACATCATGTCCAGGGGGTGTACATCAAGCTGCCTCACGCTACAGAAACAGGAGATAGGCTCCTGCCCTATGGGCCTCATGGCTCGACAAGGCTACTTACTTACTTACTATTATCATACAACAACAGCTGTGGGCTTAAGTTCAGGTGGGTGGTGCTAAGGTGAAAACCAGGGTGGGTGTGGTCACATTTTATCATTGTAACAGTTTCTGACTGTAGGCTACACTAAAAACATCTTCCTCCTAGTATAATCATAGTACCTGATTATCATGTTTTGGTGGGGGAATCACGGCACTCCAACTTTGTGTATTTTGTTTCCTTTTTCTGCCAGCCACTATGGAGACTGCTTGGCGCATAGTCATCCCTTCACCAACAAAACAGTTCTACATTGCCAACGGGAAGGAGAGTAACCGAATACAGGTCGTTCCAACTGCCAAGTTGACGTTCATGGGTCGGGTCTACAACGCTGGCAGCCGGCTGGCCTTCCAGCTCCGTCCATACCAGGTTGTCCAGATCCTCAGCACTGGCGCGCTGACTAACACCAAAGTCATCTCCCATCACCGCGTGTTCATCACCATCGGCTACATCTACAAATATCCTGGCATGTCAACTCAATGCAATCAATTTTCTTAAGTTATAGTTCTGATACTTGACATGCAAGTATAATAAGCTACATAATATAAGTCAAATTGTTGTTGACCTTTTTTCTTCTTTTTCCTTTTGGATTTTCTAGGCACAACTCTGAGCTGCAGCAATGTGGTGTGCGGTGCTCCTCAGGTGTGTCAGATGAGGGGTGGCTTGCCTTTCTGTGTGAGTTCTTCAGGTAAGCCATCCAAATAAGCCAACATTCATGTTTGTTTGTTTGAGTTTTTTTTTTTTTTTTTAACTCTATCTGGCTGTTAGCATAAACCCCATGTCCCTGTGCCCCACAAACTTCTGGACCAATTTTTGGAGCCTTGGCCATTTGGGCAACTTTACAACCTGATTCATTGTACTTCCTCTCGCTGTCAGTGCTGCCACTGAAGGTTGTATTGTTCTTAAATGTTTGCTCCCACCACCACCAGTAGGTTCTGCTTTTCTTAAGGGTTCTGTTTTCCTTTGGGTGGATCTTGAATGGTTTTCTTCTAATGTGCTTACTAGGGAGTAGTATAGCAGAGCCTGAACGCCAAGATCAAATATGATATTCACACTTGTATAATTACATTTTATGAATAAAATGTTCTCAAACTATTAATGGTCTCAATGTATTTGTGAGTTATCAGACTGCATTTCTTTAACGTCAGTGTCTGGTCTTGTGTCTTCCAGTGACCACGGTGACTATGTGGCGCACAGTCATCTCTATACCAGGCAAATCCTTCACCATTAAGAACGGGAACGAGAAAAATCAGATAAAGATCACCGTAACTGGCAAGGTGACGTATGGGGGTCGGAGCTACAAAGCCGGCAGCCTGCTGGTCTTTGAACTCCAGCCAAACCAGAGTGTCAAGATCCAGAGTGCAGACATGCTGACCGGCACCAAAGTTCTCTCCAAACACCGCGTATCCATCATGATCATGGCTGCCAGAGGCTGACCAGGAAGAATTGGTGTCTAGGCTGAAGGAATGACCATACTGTCCCCCTATCCCCCACATTCACTGCATATTGGTGGCTTCTGAGAGCTAATCCAGATTGAATAATACCATAAAATAATAAAGCTACCGTTAATGTCACATATTTGTTAAGTCAAACTGTCCTTCCCCATGCAATATACAGTAATGTTAGTGCTAAACCTTTTGGAACAGTATGAGCATGGTCTTTACTTCTAGCCTGTATTAGTAAAGGTTTACTGGAAATGATTTTCCAAATTTTAATAACTGAGAAATAAACATTTTGACAACTCATATGTGAAGATGTTTGGATTATTAATTCTCATGTATAAATGTAATTTTTTAAAATGTGCACTGGTTTGCATGTGTAGTTTTATCAGCAGGCACAAATATCAATAGGATTAGAAATTAGTTCGTATGAACTGGGTGAGTGGTGATAATATGATAATATGATGACACATGCAAGTAACCGACAATATACCAGCCTGAAGGCGAGAAGCGACCTCACCCCAAAGGGCGAGGTCGCGTGCACGCATCTGCCTGCGTGACAACAGACTGCATAGCGGAGGAAACCATGCAAGGCACCAACTTGCACATCAGGAGCAATTAGGTGTTTAGCGTCTTGCTCAAGGACACTTTGACATTAAGTCTGGGGGAGGCCGGGATCAAACTGGTAACCTTCCTATTCAGCTGCTCTACCTAGTACCGCCCACTTTCAATGCATGCCATATACCACATAGATACATATCACATGATCATACTGTAGTTAGGGATGTCCTGATCGGATCGGGTGAGCGGAAATCGGAGCCGATCATGTCATTTTCAAATGATCGGGAGAAATAAATCTAAGATTTTCTTTTTTTATTTCAATAAAATAGTGTGTCTAAATAGGCTTGTGTCTAATGTAAATCTCAAAGAAAGATGTATAAACAATGATATTTTGTGAAAACTGTTGTGTTTATGCTTGATGTTTGTCCTCCTGGGCCACTAGTTCCAGCAGTGGCAAACACTTGGTCTCAAAGATCATGCGACAAAGACATTCACAGAGGCGTGAAATAGACCCATGATGAAAACAAAGTAATCCTTATGCTCGCAGAAGCTGAGGGCAGCTTGTGGATGCTGGTCTCAGGGCAGCCAAATGCTATACATACCCGAATGTTAAATTGCTGCTCTGAGGGCAGCATTTGAATGCTGGTCTCAGGGCAGCCAAATGCTATACAAACACCAATGTTAAATTGCTGCCATGAGGGCAGCATTTGAATGCTGGTCGCAGCTTAAATGCTATACAAACACCAATGTTAAATTGCTGCCCTGAGGGCAGCTTTTGAATGCTGGTCTCAGGGCAGCCGAATGCTATACATACCCTAATGTTAAATTGCTGCTCTGAGGGCAGGCATTTGAATGCTGGTCTCGGGGGAGCCAAATGCTATACAAACACCAATGTTAAATTGCTGCCCTGAGGGCAGCTTTTGAATGCTGGTCTCAGGGCAGCCAAATGCTATACATAACCGAATGTTAAATTGCTGCTCTGAGGGCAGCATTTGAATGCTGGTCACAGGGCAGCCAAATGCTATACAAACACCAATGTTAAATTGCTGCCCTGAGGGCAGCATTTGAATGCTGGTCGCAGCTTAAATGCTATACATACCCTAATGTTAAATTGCTGCTCTGAGGGCAGCATTTGAATGCTGGTCTCAGGGCAGCCAAATGCTATACAAACACCAATGTTAAATTGCTGCCCTGAGGGCAGCTTTTGAATGCTGGTCTCAGGGCAGCCAAATGCTATACATACCCTAATGTTAAATTGCTGCTCTGAGGGCAGCATTTGAATGCTGGTCTCAGGGCAGCCAAATGCTATACAAACACCGATGTTAAATTGCTGCCCTGAGGGCAGCTTTTGAATGCTGGTCTCAGGGCAGCCAAATGCTATACATACCCTAATGTTAAATTGCTGCTCTGCGGGCAGCTTTTGAATGCTGGTCTCAAAGTAGCTAACATTAGCTAAATTAAATTAGCACCTTGCTAAGCAAACATTAGCTAAATGAAAGTAGCACTTGCTAAATTCTAGCAAAAGGTTAACATATGAATGTTTAAAAGTTGTACCTTATGAGAGCAGTAGTTGCAGGAATTGTTAAAGTTCAGCAGGAGTAGAGAGCAGGTCTGGAAGCTGGAGCAGAGTGAAGCAATGGCTGCTGCTTCAAAATTCCACTGAACCCGCCGCCCACTCTTAGCCCCGCCCCCTTTCACTATTAGCCCCGCCTCCCACCCTTGCTGATTGGATGCACGCGAGGGCCAATGAAATTGAATGCTGCCCTCAGAACACATTCCAATCAAGGGGCCAGTGAGGCTATTCAACGTTGAAGCTCTCCTCCATAGTGGTAGGAGGAGGGACTACAGGCGGACCCGTGGATTCATGACCGGGAAACCCCGTGCAGCTGGGCTTTAACATTGAGCGCTCGGTTGCACTTCCGCATTTGACCACCAAAATGTGGTGGTCAAATGCGGAAGTAGACGTTCTGAGACGGTACTTCCGGCAGTCTTCCGGGTGCTTCAAAACGCCACTGAGCAACTTCCACTGACATGAATAGCTGGGGGGGGGGCGGAGCTTCGCGCCAGTTCAGTCTCTATCCTTTTATATACTCTATGATTCCAATGCATATAAGTCACATCTGCGAGGTGCAGGGAATTTGAACGCCGACATCTGAACAACTCCTGTGTCAGCAAGCATTTAGACTGAATGCAGAATAGTGACTGCTTAATTGGACCGCCTGAGTACTGTGAGATAGCCCGTAGCGAATGAGTGTGAATTCAGGTTGTTACTGTACTTTCTACTGTACTGTAAGTGAATCGCGTGCATGCGATTCACTATTTTACAATTGTAGTTGTTTTTAGATTAATCGGCATCGGCTCGATTAATCAATCAGAACGATGAATTAATCGGTCCGATTAATCGGTCTGTCTTTACAGATAAACAAGCCCAAAGTAACTGCTTGAACAGATCTACAAGCTCACAATATTAAATATAAAGGTATTAAAGTTCAATCTGACTTGCCTAAGCCTACAGTGCAGATACCCTGTTACATGTATTTTTCAGAATGGACAAAATTAGTATAATTTTTCAATACAGAAGATCATATCGGTAATATCGGTTATCGGCCATAACACCAATTAATTATATCGGATATCGATATCGGCCAAAATGTCTCATCGGCACATCCCTAGTTGAAATATTTATTTCACAATATGTAGAATGGGTACATTTCAAACGAAAGCACTAGATCAATACAAAAACTGTTGGACACACCATGATTAAGCACTGCCACTCACACTTTACAACAGGGTCCAGCATTCAAGAACGTGACAAAATTAACACAATCTATCATGGCTGTGTATTTGGATTCTGGAATACATGAAATGTAGGCCTATCACAGGCTCACAGCAATATTGTTCAGCTATAATGTTTTGCCTCCACTTAAGACTTAACCGTGCCTAATAAAAACGTCATCATATTTGCAAACAGAAAGTGGTCTATATTTGAAAGACTTTGACAGTTTTTAAAACTAAAAAGAAAAGTAAAGACAAAACTGCTGAAATGTAATGGGACATTTTGCAAGACGTCTTGAAAAAGAAAATGTTCTAATTTTCGTCACTAGATGGCAGAATAGAGCCAAGCTGAGTAGACCTTTATAGTCTGTGCGGAGAAGTGAAGCCTGCCTACAAAACAGAAACGTACAAAGATCATGGCACTCCATCTTTAAACATGTTAGACTTAATAAAAACACAACAATGAGGGGGCCATGTTTCTTCAATTCTATTTCTCTCTCTTTTGTATTATTAAACAAAAGCCAGAGTAAACATTAAAATAAGTGTTTTGAAGTGAAATGCCCCTTCAAAGTCAACATACAGAATGTCAAAGTTCTCGAAATTGTCTCCAAGCTTCAAAATAGCAAATATCTACAAGCTCATGTGACATGATGTCACAGTAAATGCGATCTGCTGTCGCAATTAGTCTACTTGCCAGCCCATAGAGCCCCATTGTGAACCCGGACATTTACCCTAAAGTTTTTGTTAGAAATGTCGAGGCTGGCAAGTAGACTAGTACAACTAACAACAGTTATGTACAAATATTAATGTAAAATATATATAATATTTATAAAATTGTTTATTAATTGTTTATTATCCCGACAACAATTATTCCTGTTGATACAATTCATTCCATGTTGATCTGACCCCCATGCCAAAGCGCCAGCGCTCGCCCAGCAGTCTGCCGTCAACGAGGCGGATGCGTGCTTCTCGCACGAGGTCGCTTCTCGCCCCCTTAGGCGTCTTACTGACAATGTATTATTTTTAACAGTGTCTACACAGCCGGCGGAACTGCTAAGCAAGTAAATTATGCTTAAACGGCTAAACCTAACCTTATATTCCTAACCTTAACCTCAGTAAAACTATTTCTAAACTTAACCCCAGTAAAACTACGCCTAACCCTAAACTTATTTCTAACCTTATTCTCAGTAAAACAAAATAAAGAATACAAGAACCACCGCACTGAGCGGTCAGTGTGAGATGGATTATGGGCGACGGTACCTGATACCTCTATAAGTGATCAATGATCACTGATCATTCATAATAGCCTATATTTTTGTACTATAACTTTGGATCCAGGGGAGACATCGCATTTTTCTTTTGGAGATTCTCGAATTCGGGGTCTCTCTCGAAAAACTTTCTGATTCCCTGAAAACATACATCTCTCTCTCTCTCTCTCTCTCTCTCTCTCTCTCTCTATCCTGATGATATCTCCAGTCGTTTTTTTTAGCTACTGAAGTCTGTAAAACTCATTCCCTGTCACCCCCAGCCTCTGTTCTCATTTATCATTGAATCTGTTCTTTCTCTCTGTGGCCCTGCCGTTTCCCTCTCTTTCTCATCTCTTCCTTTTTATCCGACACTCCTCTGGCATTCTATACATGTCCAGTGAAAGCATGACAAGCCGCTTAAACATTTAACATTTGTTTTGCTTTTTACCATTTTTTTCTTCCCACACTTATCTCTGTGTTATAGGATACAACAGCCAGTGAGGAGCCCCTACCGGGAAGAAGGCAAGGCGGTGTCCTACTCCTCGCGCCCAACACTCCCTGCTGACAAGTGCCGCCCTCAGCCCATAGGAATACGTACAGTGACAAATGTCAACCTCCGCGCCCAGTTTCCCTACCCCGGGCATGGGCCGATGTGTTCTTAGGCGCTCGACACAAAGCTGGTGGATTGGAACCCCCAGACAGCAGTGGTGGTGGGCAGCTACAGTACCTTATACCTACATACTGTAAGCACTGTGCCAACCTAACGCCTACCTCTGAACATTTCACCCTCAAACCCACCTATAACCACATGAGCCCTACTGTATATATCCTCCCAATTCTGTGAAGAACATTCGTTGTGAACTTTATCAGCTTTTTTCGCCTGGTATTTTGTGTAGTGCATGGGAGAAAAAACAGGAGGGAGCCTGGTATAGAACCATGTGGAGCCCTATAGTCCATGGGGTTCTCAACCCGTGGGTCGCGACCCCTCGGGGGGTCGCCAAATTATTTTAGGGGGTCCCCAAATTAAATTAAAAAAAAAAAATGATTTTTTTTTAAAATTTTATTTTCACGATTTTTCAAAAATAGCAGACCTACAAGCTCGTAGCGCGCCACTCGGTGGCGCGCTATGAGCTTGTAGATCTGCTATTTTTCAATAGCTAAATTATAACAATGCTTAAAACACCAAAAGGGGTTCCCGCCCAAAATGGTTTAAGGTTATTGTAGCAGTCAATTTATATTGGGGGTCGGGAGGGGGCGGGGCGGGGGTCCCGAGACATTGCCAAAGCATTTCCGGGGGTCCCCGGCCAAAAACGTTGAGAACCCCTGCTATAGTCAACTAAGAAAATAGGGTTAAACAACACTGCAACACATTGTGAGCTTACAAGTATATGATAATATAGCAGCTGGACAAAGCTAGACAAAGCTTTGTTAATAATAAGTCAATTTCTTTATTTTACTTCTTTGCTTATAATTACTCATTGCCTGCAAAGTTTGAACAAAAACATTGCCTGTCTCATTATTTTTAACTCATATTTTGTCTATTAAACAAAAGTTCCACATAAATGTGTTATTTTGTTAGTTATTCTTTTTTTCCCAATTTCTTATAAACATTAAAAAACTACTTGTATCTGCGGGTGTCTGTCCCGACACTCTCGCTAAAACAAATGTGAATGTATTTGAACTACCAACAAGCTACTGCAAACTTCAGTAAAGTTACTCCCCAACAGATTCCATGGCAGGACTAATGTTTCAAGAAGTAAAACAAACCTTTTAGTAGCTCTCTCCCTTTTTTCTTTTTTTTTAACCTTTATTTAACCAGTAAAAACCACATTGAGACTGAAGTCTCTTTTACAAGTGTGAACTGGCCAAGACAGGAGGCAGTCCAAATCTCTCTCTCTCTCTCTCTCTCTCTCTCTCTCTCTCTCTCTCTCTCTCTCTCTCTCTCTCTCTCTCTCTCTCTCTCTCTCTCTCTCTCTCTCTCTCTCTCTGTCGTGGGCCTGTTGTCGGTTTCTCAGATAGCCAGTAATGACAAGGTAAGCAGAGCCAAGGTGGCTGCTGTGTATCATTATCAGTAGAAATGTGGTTGGTTATTAGCTATAGGAGCAGAAATGGAATATCAATATGGTGACTTCATACTTGTCTGTAAGCAGATCTAAGCCATGGAAGCCACTGGCGATGAGCGACCAGCAAATGATTTGGTTATTTTGAACAAAAATGTGCTTCATTTATACGCAACACAGTAAAATAGTCTTCTTCTTTTGTGCAATGTCAGAGGTCCAACCCGGTGTTGTGTAGCCATGCCCACATCTCTGGTGGTCTGTATAAGGGGCAGGTGGTGATTATATCATATGAAAATATGAAAGATCTCACTGATAGATGTTGATCTTGAAAATGTGATTGTATGATGTACGGTTCAAGAGCATGGGCCAAAATGTGAAGTCTGTTACAGTGCCACCATGAGGCCAATTTGAAACATTTTGGAGGTCGAGGTTCTTCCTTGGCCGCCATGGGAATGTGCGTGCAACATTTCATTTTGTGCAACATCGGTCAAACGATGCCTGTGATTAGCTGCTCAAAATCTCTCACACACACACACACGCACATGGCCGAAAACATCATTCCCATTCCCGGCTGCTTTTCCCGGCCTGGAGCACATAATAACGGCATGGTTTTATTTTGATGTAGTACACCTCTGAATGAGGTCAAAAGCGGCAATTCCCTAAAAGTAATCAAAATGCCCATCACTGTGGTCAAAGTCTTCAAGTGCTGGTGAAGTAATCTGAACACCATGCCGAGTTTTGTTAAAACAAGCGTTTTTGTTAAAGCTAGAGCTACAATATATTCTGATCACTGTTCAGTAACAGGGGTATCCAAGTCTCTCCAACTCTTTAGTAAAAATAAAATACATTTTCAGGTGTTGCCAATTTCATACATTGACTCACGGCTTATTATGGAATGGGTTTTCATCACGCATGAGAAGACATTTCACAGATTCCCTCTCTCTGTAAATCACAACCACACACATACAAGACTGGGAAATAAAAAAGAATAACATGCACAGGGAGCTTTACAGTGTGTGTGTGTGTGTGTGTACAAATAGCAAATGGACCGGTAACATGTGTGTACTCTCAGAGTAACACAGACCAATTAAAGGTGGTGTAAGTAATATTCAATAATTGATTAAAAAAAAATTAAACATTATATTTTCATTATATTTTCTGATTGCTATAAACTTTTTCCACTAACGGGGGTTGTTTTCAGGTTGGGATAACAATTTCATCCAATCAGGAGAGAGAAGTCATACCTGATACAAAACAAGTGAAACCGGAAGTGATGAAAAAAGAAACCAAGTGGAGTATTTCTCCTCGGGATGACAATCTGTATGAAATGTATGAGATGAGTCAACATGAGAACAAAAGGCAAGATCATATTGGGTGAATTTACTTCAGTAATAAAGTCGCATTGGGGTTTTTCCTGCTTGAGAGTGAACTCTCGGCCTCTGTCATTGCATTATGTCTGGAAAAAAGTGACTCAGACATGCACACACGCACGCCGCATGCGTGTGTGCTTCAGCCAAGGTTGCATGTTTGCTCTCCCAACATAGAGCTGTGACTGGGCCAGACTGTTAAACGTTTGCTCTTCTTGTGACTCTGGAATGTCTGTCTGTCTGTCTGTCTGTCTGTCTGTCTGTCTGTCTGTCTGTCTGTCTGTCTGTCTGTCTGCCTGCCTGCCTGCCTGCCTGCCTGCCTGCCTGCCTGCCTGCCTGCCTGCCTGCCTGCCTGCCTGCCTGCCTGCCTGCCTGCCTGCCTGCCTGCCTGCCTGCCTGCCTGCCTGCCTGCCTGCCTGCCTGCCTGCCTGCCTGCCTGCCTGCCTGCCTGCCTGCCTGCCTGCCTGCCTGCCTGCCTGCCTGCCTGCCTGCCTGCCTGCCTGCCTGCCTGCCTGCCTGCCTGCCTGCCTGCCTGCCTGCCTGCCTGCCTGCCTGCCTGCCTGCCTGCCTGCCTGCCTGCCTGCCTGCCTGCCTGCCTGCCTGCCTGCCTGCCTGCCTGCCTGCCTGCCTGCCTGCCTGCCTGCCTGCCTGCCTGCCTGCCTGCCTGCCTGCCTGCCTGCCTGCCTGCCTGCCTGCCTGCCTGCCTGCCTGCCTGCCTGCCTGCCTGCCTGCCTGCCTGCCTGCCTGCCTGCCTGCCTGCCTGCCTGCCTGTCTGTCTGTCTGTCCTTCCCTGCACATCTCTCTGACTCACTCACTCACTCACTCACTCACTAAAATCATAAAATTCCAAATAGAGCTTGTAAATCGGCTGTTTGCAGTAAGAGCGAGACCCGCGCGCGCGCGCGCGTGTGTGTGTGTGTGTGTGCGTGCGTGCGTGCGTGCGTGCGTGCGTGCGTGCGTGCGTGCGTGCGTGCGTGCGTGCGTGCGTGCGTGCGTGCACACACACACACACGCACACTGGGTTTGATGGAATGTCAGACATGTATGCTAACCCTAACCGGTTAGTGGGGGTGATCTGTAGACAATAGATTGATATCCATGGTCTACAGATCACCCAAATGGGTTTTTAGATGAATGTGTGGTCGTAAGTCCATCAAACATGCCCTTTCATTTATACTGCGCTATTAGACTCGATGGGACTGGAGCAGACTGCATTATAAATCTGTCTAACAGATCACTAACTACTATGTGAGTGATGTGATATTTAGTGGAGGACGTCTAAGTAAATACAACTGTGTACTGCTAAGATAGAATACCAACAGTACCAGAGGTCCTGGTAATATAGAATACCAAAAGGTCCTAGACACTAGAGTGTCTACTAAATGCCTAAAGTGGTCATCAATGTTTTCCCTAACCCATTTGGCCTGACGTCGAAATTAAAAAAAACGTTCGCTCTGAATGAATATATATTCAAAGATTTGTGCCGCATTTTCACAATTTTTCAAAAATAGCAGATCTACAAGCTCGTAGCGTGCCACTCGGTGGTGCGCTATGAGCTTGTAGATCTGCTATTTTTCAATAGCTAAAGTATAACATAATGCTTAGTTAAAACACCAAAAGGGGTTCCCGCCCAGAATAGGCTAAACAGAGACGAAGTCAACTTAAATGTTGTAATCGTGACATCCCTAGCCTTAGTTCACTGTGCCGTTGTGCACTGTGACTGTACTTTAAGCTCCCAGTGGTTAAGTCACAGATCTGTGTACTTCCTCCACTCACTAAATATCAGACAAATATTTATCCCATATTTCAAAGGAATGAGCCAGGCTAATCTAAGGGTGGTGACCTGTTGGATGGCCTGGCAGCACTGGAATAGCTGGTCTGGACTCTTGTAAGCTCTATATAAGGCAAATAGTTGGCTTTCACCAGTCTGGTGCTTTTAGTTGTTTTTGATTATTTATTTTTGCCCAGAAATGGGCAAAGTCCGGCCCGACCCGACTCCGGACTAAATGCACTTACTTAGTTACTTTCGACCCCTGGAAAGCTGTAGTGTCTTGCACTACAGTGTGAACATGAGTGGTGTTTGACTCAGTGTAGTTTATTAGTGTGTCGGGAAACACCTGACCTCCATGCTGCTCTTTAATAAGGTGAAACTCCTGTGTGATTCCCATGGCAACCTGCTGTGTTTACCATCTGTTGGTAGTCATTAGCATCCACTGGCACTGTGTGTCTGTGTGTGTGTGTGTGTGTGTGTGTGTGTGTGTGTGTGTGTGTGTGTGTGTGTGTGTGTGTGTGTGTGTGTGTGTGTGTGTGTGTGTGTGTGTGTGTGTGTGTGTGTGTGTGTGTGTGTGTGTGTGTGTGTGTTCCTTGAGTCAACGTCTCATAGCAAACCTTTCTTTCCTCTTTTTGGGGGGGTGGAGGGTAGGGGGGATTCATAAAAAAGTAAATAAGTACAATAAATCATTTGGCCAAAAATATCGATGCCGGGTTAAAAGTGGCTAAAACATATATCTTCATTTTTACACAGCTGCCATGTTGGCACTTTGTATTGATAAAGCAGGGGTGGCATTTGGCCGCCATGTGAATATGGTCTATTGCCTAAGCTGTAATCCTGGGCGCTACTCTCCTTCTGCCAACCTGGGAAGAGCCCCGAACCGGGGCTGACCAGGAGAAAGCAGTATAGAGACCAGGATTACTGCATGTTTTTTGTGAGGGTATCTATACCCTGGGGGAAATGGGGAGAACATGCAAACTACAAAATACAGAGGGATTTTGACTTTAATATTTAACGATCAAAGTTTAAAGCATATTGCATAAATCTGTGCCAAATATTGCACCCACAATCCCTGAATGCCAACGATGAACCTCTGCCCCAAATTTTCCAGAGCGGCCTGTTATAGCGCCACCAGGAGGCCGACTTTTGAAAAACACATTTATTGATATTACTCCTCCAGATTCTGTCCAAAAATCCCGCTAATCGTTACACACTATTTCTATAGTCATGTGTTCATGCCGGATCTGTCCGATATTTCATATTCTATCCTAATTCGCTAACATTGGCTTTCAAAGTTGGCAGGATTGGCTGGTTTTGAACAAAAAGTCTCAAATCATGAACGCAGCGTGCAATTTACGTGAAATCTTTCACAGACTTTCCTACTAGGCTGAGGAATATATCCCACCCTTTTCGCATTGGCCTATTATAGCGCAACCAACAGGTGGATTTTTGCAAAACACATTTTTGGAACAAAATGCCTCAAATCATGAACGCAGCGTGCAATTTACGTAAAATCTTCCACAGACTTTCCTACTAGGCTGAGGAATATATGAAATCCCACCCTTTTCACATTAGCCTGTTATAGCGCCACCAACAGGTGGATTTTTGCAAATCACATCTTTGGAACAAAATGCCTCAAATCATCCAATTGCCATCCAAGGCGTAAGAAGAAATGGCACCCTTTTCACATTGGCCTATTATAGTGCCACCAGGAGGCCACAACCTGACCTGCCCTGGAGACTCGGGCTCAGGTCTAGGTAACACATATATACACATATATACACATATAGTATATAGTTAACACATATTTCCATCCTCGTTAAAACTACTCTGTCCAGTGCCTTTGACAGGATACTGGCAAAGGCAATAGAACTGTGATTGTCCATGCTGTTTAACTTCCCAGCCTTGTCTTTAAGGTCAGGTCAGACCATAAAAACAGACAAGATTGAAATAGACTAAAGATGCTCTGCAGTGATATTAACAAGCAAATTAATAGCATCACTCAGATACCTCACTTGATTATAATGATATATAATGGTGTTTCACAAAATGCCACACAAAACACACTTCAACTTCAACAGTGTGCCACGATACAGCAAATTACCTACTGACCCACCCACCCACCCACCCATCCATCCATCCATCCATCCATCCATCCATCCATCCATCCATCCATCCACCCATCCATCCATCCATCCATCCATCCATCCATCCACCCATCCATCCATCCATCCATCCATCCATCCATCCATCCATCCATCTATCCCCACCCACCCATCCTCCAGTCATCCATCTTAATAACTTCCAATGGCTCTACAATTGAAAGAGTCTCAGAATACAAGTACCTTGGCATCTGGCTGGATGATACATTGTCAAGCAAACAAAGCATGTTTTCTGGCATCCTGTAAAAAAACAATCATTGAAGCCACATTTCTCTCTGTTCTGGACTATGGGGACATTATTTACAGGATTGCTGCACCATCCACTTTAAAGCACCTCGATACGGTTTACCAAAGTTCTGCCCTAAGATGGGTCACTATGGTACCCATTGTCCTCTCTGTCCGAGAGGCGGGACAAGCACTGGTATATGTTTAATGGTCCTCTCTTACATTTGCTCTATGTTGGATCAGAATCCAAGTCCTTATCAGACCCGCTCGAGTGACTTCCTGACCCTCAAGGTTCCATTTACTCACTCAGAGCTAGTTAAAGCATCTTTCTCTGTCAGTGCTCCATTTCATTGGAACGAACTCCAGAAGTCTCTAAAAATGAATGCCTTCCCTAGGTCAATTCAGGGAAATGATTTCTAGCACTTTTGTTCAACAATGTAACTGTTTTAATTAATTCTCATCTATTATAGTTATTTTAGTTTTGAATACTTTCTGTTTTCCAATTCGTATATTTGATATTGCTGTAATGTATATTGTTGATTGTTGATTTTGTTTTTTTGTATTCCGGCTACATTGAAAATGAGGGCCTGCCCCATAATTGTACTCTGAGCTTAAAGGTTATGATGATGATGATGATGATGATGATGATGATCCATCCATCTATTGAAATGAGACATTTCGGCTTCATTTTGAGGCACATTGGGTCGCCCCATACAAGTGCAGTGATACTATTTACTCATTTACTTTTAAATAATCAATAAGTAAAGTGTCAGTCAAGACAGTACTCGGGGGCTAAACAGCTGTCATTTGCCAACCCTGTAATGTAAATAACTTCAAAGTAAACTCAGCTCTACCCGTTAACCACTTAACGATATACTGACAAGAGTCCCCAGGGCTCTGTAATAGGCCCCTTCCTTTTACACACCTTGTTGATGAATTGAATACATGGGACCACAATGGAAACAAGTTCCCATGACTTTTGTGTGTTGTCCTTTTAGTCCAAATGTCTGACTGTACCTCGTCGTGATGTTTACATTTCTGTCTAATAATGTATTCAATCAATCAAACCAGGAACGAATTATGGACTGGGCCACTGTCCACTATAGTACATGGGAAAAAACAGGGGCCACTGTCCACTACTATAGGGAAATCCAGGGGCCCCTGGGGGCCGTCTGTCATGAAGACATGAATGAGAATATCGTCACTGTCAAGCAGAAATCTCTTATCTTTATATTGTGTATATTATAATGTGTTTTTTTCGTACATGTTGAACACCCTACTCGATCGAGCGTCACACAAAAGCATCAAAAGTAGATCTGCTACTTTTGCTATTTTTTTTACTTGAATCGTGACATGTAACAGTTTTGGACATATGAGGTTTTCATCCGACAGAGACGATATATATATATAAATATTTACATTGAATGAATTTAAATTTAACGCTCAAATTATATGTGGGACAGACTACACGTCCCCTGTGACTTATGTCTGTGACTTATGACTGTGTTAGTCAGACAATGTCTGACTAACACAGTTATTATTATAGTATTATTATAGTATTATTGCGACCTGCAGTCGCAATAATACTATACTTTGGCTATTAAAAAATAGCAGATGTACAACCTCATATAGGATTAGGACCTCACTGGCACACCACACTTGGCACAAAACTATTTTTTAAGATGGGGGGTCAATAACATACATATCAGTTTAGGGGTCATGAAAAATATTGAGAACCACTGGTGTAGAGTGAAAACAGTAGGGCCTGTATAGCATAGAGCCCATGCAGGGGGACGCATATGGTTTAAGTGCTTATAAGGTAGCCTATATATGACTAATGACCCGCCATACACACACTGTCTGTAGCCTGCAGTGGATGACACACACCCCACTCACTGAGAGAGAGAGGGGGGGGGGGGTGACAGAAAGATGGACGTTAAACGGTGTGTGTGTGTGTGTGTGTGTGTGTGTGTGTGTGTGTGTGTACGCGTGTGTGCGTGCGTGCGTGCGTGCGTGTGCGAACCCGGAACCGCCCGTTCACCCCGTTCGTTCCCTTGCGCGGGGGGGGGACGTGCAACTTATTATGTTCTGCACTGACGACAGAAGAAAGTATATTAAAGAGAAACAAAACATTCAGTGACAAGTTGTGTTCCGGTTCCACGTCCCCCATCTGGGGGATCCGTAGGCTACTCGCGCGCACATCTGTTCCTCTCTGAGATGCGCGCTCGCCAATGGCAAACAGCTCCGTCAATGAGGCGCACTCCCGTCGCCCAGTTCGACAAGAGAGAGAGAGAGAGGGAGAGAGTCTGAGATAATAATGAACAGATAAGTTAGTTTGTCATCTCTGTCCACTTGGCTCTGACTGTGAAGTTTGAACTTATGTTTAGCTGCAGAAAGGAGAAGGATGAGAAACTCTAAGTTGGAGGATGGACAGAACTAGAAGAATGTCTTCTCCTTCTTCTGGTTAGAGGTGTGGAATCTCCTGCTGCTCTGCCAGCTCCGCTAAAAAAAAACATTTCCCGAAACAGGAATAAAAAAGGATTTTAACTTTTTTTGGCAAGGAGAATATAGGGTGTTTTTTTTTCTTCTTTTTTATTGGTGGCTGTTTTTTTCTCTTTTTTTTCATATGGAGAAGCTTTAACGCCCAGCTGCTGCTTTCTCTCTCTCTCTTCTGTGGACTTGCATGTTTGGATATCTCGATTGTGTGTCCCTGCAATGCAATGATCAATCTCTGGCTGCTTTAGCCTACTTCGTGCAGTATAGGCCTATGTATGTACAACTCTTTGTTCGGAGTGATCTGATCTGACTTATAGAACCCGAAGTGGGACTTTATTGGGAGGGATTTTTATTGCTGTGTGCACAACCAACACGGAGGCGATCGACCGGTGAACCCGAAGACATTATATTTCGGCTTTTTAGAGAGGGGGGGGACTTGATCGTAGTCAGAGAAACGCCCCGGTTTATCGCTCAGAGACGAGAGAGAGAGAGAGAGAGAGAGGGGGTACCGAAGTCGTTTGAGCAAAAACTTGGACCCGGGGGCGAGAACTTCGTGAAGACATCGGAATAGAGGCTCTACCGCTGCAGAAAGAAGACATGGGAACACGGGGAGAGAAGTAACGGGAATTTAGGACCTATCTACTCCCATGCGGGACGTCCCATCTCTGCAACACCCACCAAGGTTTGGTCCATTTAAATATTGATTCATGATGCATTCATACATTGTGTTTTTGTATTGAGTCATACACGGTGATTATCGCTTTAATTTGCTCAAACTTGTCACTGACAGTGAAAGTTGTCGTGGTTGATTTGTGCGTCCCGTGCCGTGCCGTGCCCGTGTGAAGAACGAATGCACGTACGACAACACACGCCCGCGCGTGCGTGTTTGTGTATGTGCATAATAACTGCATTGATTAGTTTCTTCGCTCGCACAAGCAGCTGTAAATATTTCGCCGTACGGTAGTGTTGCGCGCAAACAGCGCAAATAAATCTAGATCGCAATCTAGATCAGTTTATAGCCTCGCAGCCTATTCTCTTATTCAGGGTCTCCTCAAACTTTCTCCTCACTCCACATTATGAGACCGCAGACCCCGACTTCTTTCTTTCTTTCTTTCTTTCTTTCTTTCTTTCTTTCTTTCTTTCTTTCTTTCTTTCTTTCTTTTACAGTTCAAGCCATAGGCTTTCTCAGGTTTTAACAGCAGACGTATAGAACTGCTTTTTTTCCTCCTGCAAACTGATAATACATTGATTGAAATATTTATTTTTTTCAAGCACAAACTCAATACAAAGACTGTTAACTGTGAGTGGACGACCCAATTAAGCATTACTCTTGTTTACAAGAGGGTCCACCATGTTCAATTCATCAAAACATTTAGAGACGTTCTATATAGTCAAAGAACAGAACAGGAATTCATCATAGAGGTAAAAAGGGAAAAGAAACATATACAGTGAGGGGGAAAAAGGGGGGGGGGGGGGGGCGGTGGGGGGAGGCCTATTCAATTAAAAGCCCAAAGGAAATTTTATTTTCAAAAGATTTTATACATTTGATAACTTAATGGGACATTCTGCATAAAGAGTATAACCTACTTTATTTTTGGTACTTTAAGTAACATTTCAATGCCAATATAGCCTACTTTTGTACTTTCACTCACTCAGGTACTTTTTGAGTTCCGGACTTTTACTTGCACTGAGTATTCCTATTGATACTTTTACTGAAGTAAAAAAGAGTACTTTTTCCACCACTGGTTGTTTTATGAGAACATAATGGTTTCTTTGCCCCTTTGTCATAATACTAGGCCTAACTGTTGACCGGTGATCAGATCCACAATTATTAACATTTTAGTTGAAGATATGAGCCTCCTATCTGTCCAGCTGATGTTTTATGGCTGTTTTATAGGCATGCTGTCGATATGGGGGTCCTTCCTTTATAGGCTATAGGCCTACAGAGTTATGCTTTATAGGCTATAGGCCTACACTCAGAGTTATGCTTTATAGGCTATAGGCCTACACTCAGAGTTATGCTTTATAGGCTATAGGCCTACACTCAGAGTTATGCTATAGGCTATAGGCCTACACTAGAGTTATGCTATAGGCTATAGGCCTACACTCAGAGTTATGCTATAGGCTATAGGCCTACACTCAGAGTTATGCTTTATAGGCTATAGGCCTACACTCAGAGTTATGCTTTATAGGCTATAGGTCACGTACACACGCACTATCAATCTATCAATCTATCAATGGCGCCCCATTGATTGTTTGATTGATCAATTAGGCCCAGGAAATGATTCCCAATGCATTTTTCCCATAGACATTTCTATTAGTATTTATTTAAAGACGGTTACGCCGCGGACAAAGCCAACTCGAGTCGTGACAACTCATGACAACAAACCCAATATTTTGGACCAAGCAAATAATTACAAAGAAGAAAAACAACAAAAAAAGTGTTGTAACCTGCCGTTTTTTTCTTCTTTCTAATTATTTTTTCAGCCCAAAAAATGGTGTTTGTTGTCATGAGTTGTCACGACTCGAGTTGGCTTTGTCCGCGGCGTAAACGTCTTTAAATAAATACTTTTTGAAATGTCTATGAGGAAAATGAACGGAGAATCATTTCCTGGGCCCTGGTAGGGGGCGGGACTGTGACGCTCTACATCTGAAGCTGTCTAAATCAGTGGTTCTCATTTTTAAAAATCACACCCGTGTGAACTGAGTGGTGTAAGGTTTTATATAGCATGATCAGCTGTGGTCTGACGTAATGTCTGACGTAATGAAATCACACCCGGATGTGATTTCACAACTGGCTTTTTTCTTTTGTGCAGAAAAAATGAGCATGGTTGCTACGGTCATCCAGTTCACCCGGGTATGATTTCGTTACGTCAGAAATTATTTTGAACATAGCAACCATGCTCATTTTTTTCTGCACACAAAAGCCAGTTGTAGGAGTGGTTTACACCACTCAACAAAAGCCAGTTGTAGGAGTGGTTTACACCACTCAAAAAGTGGGCCTTGAGGGAGTTACAGGGGGTCCCCACCCAAATTATATTATATTATATAGTTATATGCATCATCAAAATTGGTTTGCTTGAACCACTTTGACCCTAGTACAGGCCTATTTCTAACATTTTGGAACAAAACGACCAATTTCAATCAAGGTGCCAGCAAGGTGCCCTGCATGGCTGCATGCACTCGTCCTTTATAGTTCCCACATGTTGTGGTTGTGGGCATGTAGACCGGCTATAACAATACAAAATAAGACATTTAAATATTTCTGAGACTCTTTAACAACACAAATCTTGCGTGGCGGTCCATGGCACAAACAATGTTCAGATGTCGGGGCTTTGTCCAAAACATTATAGGGTCCTTCTCCATTGATCTAAAGAGCATGCATGAGGATGGAACATCTTCACTAGGTCATTGGACTTCCTGTGTCTTAAATGATGACAGGATGTTATATAAATGTTCTGTGTTCCCCCCTTCTCTTTTCTCTCTCTCTCTCTCTCTCTCTCTCTCTCTCTCTCTCTCTCTCTCTCTATCTATCTATCTATCTCTGTCTCTCTGTCTATCTCGTTCACATCAACTTATCAACAAGGACGTTGTTGTTAAAGTACGTTATTTAATTACAAAGACTAACGTACAGACATCTCAGTGACAGCTAAGGATTGGCAGTATATGTCCACAGTCCACGCACGCACGCATGCACGCACGCACGCACGCACGCACGCACGCACGCACGCACGCACGCACGCACGCACGCACGCACGCACGCACGCACACACACACACACACACACACACACACACACACACACACACACACACACACACACACACACACACACACACATACTGTACAGTCTGTACACACATGTGAACGCATGCATGTGCACGCACATGCTATACAAACACACATGCAAAGACCTTTAACCCGTCATTTTAGATTTTAACTATATAGCAACATGTAAAAAAAAAAAAAAAAACTCTTACGATTTTAAACAGTGGTTCTCAAAAATAGTAGGCCTAGATGCATGTCCAACATCGAGCTTGTGCTATTTTTGAACTTTTTTGAAAAACCTTGAAAGTAGTTAATGATTATGACATTTATAACACAAACCCTCTCTTCTGGAGGCCCCTGGCACAAAACATTTTCAGATGTGGGGATCTCCAGTAGAACTACTCTGATTTAGAAGACATTTTGTAGAATTTACCTTAATCTGATTTCTCTCTATATATACCCATATACCCAATTTCTTTGAACTTATATCTTTGGATAAAACATTTCCCCCACTAATGCATATTGTGCATCCTCACCATATAAAAGTGTCTGAGTCATTGGTGGGCTATGTGGACAGTTCAGAAACCTGCCTACCAGTGACATCATCAATGAGGATTCCAAGCTACTAGAAACTAATAGAAAATCCTGTTTGGAAGGAATGGGTGTAAAAATGTACAGTATCTATTGATTGTTCAAAATGTAACCAAATGAACACTTGAGAGTTGACTCAGGGCTATAAGGCCATGACTCAGGGAAATCAGGACATGGCTCAGTAGTGCCAGCGTGCAGGGCAGTGCCAGGTCCATTGTGTGTGTGTTTGTTTGGATAGAGGACAGAAGAATGGATGTGGAAGTCTAGACAGTGGCAGGAAGACACACTCCCCTCCTCCCTTATTCCTTACCAGAGGTGTAAAGTAACTAAGTATACATTTACTCAAGTACTGCATTAATTACAATTTTGGAGGTTCCAATTGTCATCACTTTTACTTGTACTATACTCTCAGAGGCAAATTGTTTAGTTTGTTGTACTCTCCTTCTAGCCCTTTCTCGTTTTAGTTTTTAACCTCTCTCCACTCCTTCCAAAAACTCCTTTTCCCTTATTCCTTCAACTATATTGAGCTTCATATGAGAACAATAATGGCAATAATGGCAACGTTAGCTAATTAGTTTAGTGCACTAAGTTTCCCAAACAGTGGGTTGGGGCCCATTTTTGGACAAATAAATAAAACAAACAAATAAAATAACAGATCTATAGGGCTTCCATTGATGCTGAGTGCCAAGCAGGGAGGCATTTACCGCAGTAAAATTTGTTCTCCGCATTTGACCCATCTCTTGGAGCGGTGAGCCGCAGCCAAGGAGCGAAATCGCATGACTTTGACTTTGATTTTGTTTTATTCATAATATGTTTTTCTATGTCAGATGCACAAGCTCACTCGGTGCCGAGCTGCGAGCTTGTACATCCTCTATTTCTGTGATTTGTTTTGAAAAGTCTTGAAAGTACTGATTTTAGAATCGGCCATATTATAGGTCTTAAATGGGTTCAAATCTTTGATCATTTTGGGGGCCCACCTGCAGCAGTATACCAGCGAGGCCCCGCCGGTGGGCCGTGAGCCACAGCCATGGGACGCAGGTCGAGAAGCGCTGCATTAGCGTGTGATATTTGGTAGATTTAAGGCAGTATATCCACGAGGATAATAAACATGGAACGGGGTTTCAACATGGACTCTTGTTTGTTTGGAAAAGACTGAACTCTGTTTCCCTCCCCCTCCACCACCCCCCCCCCCCCCCCCTCCTTCCCAATCCTCCTAACTGGAAACAGCTCTCTCCTTTTTCCTCTCAATGACCCGACTCTCCCTCTCTCTCTCTCTTTCTCTCCCTCTCTCTCTCCCTCTCTCTCTCTCTCTCTCTCTTTCTCTCCCTCTGTCTCTCTCTCTCAGTTAATTGCTTTATTTCAGAATTTTCTTTCAGCCATTCCGATGACCTCGTCTCCTGAGTCCTGAGTCTCCTCGCAAAATCAAATTTTTTTACATGTGTAAACCAATGTGGTGACAATCAAATCGATTCTCCTCTCATGTCCTTGTTTTCACATCCTCTGTGTTGAAAGTGAGAAGGTTGTGTGTGTGATTGCGTTCCAAATTCCTACATTTTTGTGCTGCGGTCAACAACATTCACAAAATGTAAACCCCACACTTTGAATGCATTTGTACAATCTCACAGTTTTGACATGACTCCGGGAAATAAGGACAAAATGGACATAACTTGGTCATTCCTTAACTCTCTGACCGCAAACAGCCCCATCTGGTGGTGGCTCAGAGCGTCATGAAGAAAAAATCCCGTGAATGTCATTTAATCCACCCAAAACATACTTTTTGTAAGCTAGGATCATATAATTTAGAGAAATGAGCCGAAAATCAAGCTTGTTTTAAATCAAAAGTTTTCAACGGACCGTATATGAGCGTATACAGGACACACTTATTCATCGTAATCAATTGATATTAATATAGTCGTCCAAATGCGATTTCGCCGCCCGGGGCCTTTGGAAAAAAGGCGTCAGAGTGTACAAATGTAACCCAACTGGACCCTAGTGGGTCCATTTGGGTAACATTTATACACTCTCAGAGTTAGACATGACTAAGGGAAATAAGGCTGTGACTCGAGGAACGGATGCACTAAGTTAACATTTCACCGCTGCATTTTTACACCGTCCGAGTGAAACTAACACCCCGGATGGATCGTGCTGCGCTGTGCAGTTTGGTCCGGCGCTGCGGAAGACAAAACAAGCACGCCCAAACTATTTGAAACATCTCAAACCATGCCCTAATATTTAAGCCCGGGGTACAATTATGGATATTATGGTCTGCATGGCGGTTTCCATGGCGACTGGGGGTACATCGTTAGAGCAGTAATTAGTGAGCTCGTTAACATAATCAGAGGTTAGGAGCTGAGGTTAGACAGACAAAGACAGCAGTGTTGCATTGATCTCTCTCTCTCTCTCTCTCTCCCTGCGTGCGTGCGTGCGTGCGTGCGTGCGTGCGTGCGTGCGTGCGTGCGTGCGTGCGTGCGTGCGTGCGTGCGTGCGTGCGCACAAGAGACACCACAGCATTTCCGACCTCAGAGTGCTACATTGAGGATGAACTAGAATTTTGGCACTAGACAGACAGACAGACAGACAGACAGACAGACAGACAGACAGACAGACAGACAGACAGACAGACAGACAGACAGACAGACAGACAGACAGACAGACAGACAGACAGACAGACATGTGTTTACTCTAGTAGGTCTGTGTTTTAATTGTACACATACATGTCTCAGTTTGGACTGTTTTCATTTCACACTTGCTTTGGCAATGCAAACATCATAGTTTCCCATACCCACACACAGAGAGAGAGAGAGAGAGAGAGAGAGAGAGAGAGAGAGAGAGAGAGAGAGAGAGAGAGAGACAGAGCGAGAGAGAGAAAGAGAGAAAGAATTCCCACTGTCTGACTGACACGCACGCCAATCTACCTGCCTAATAGCAGACCGAACATCTATTATTAGAGAGACATTATGCTGGAAGGGGGAATTCCATATCACACGCACACACACACACACACACACACGCACGCACACAAGCATGTACGCACTATATGTGCGCACTATATGCGCGCAGCGCACGCAGCGAGGTCCCATCTAATTTTTATAGTGTGCGGCAGTGATGACATATTTATGGCAGTACGGGAGACTTCAGCAAGTGAGTGTCTCTACGCCGATCCCCCTGGAGGCGTCATGTCCTTATCGTACGACACAACAGAGGCTATTCTCTGCATCAGCACAAAACCAGCGCAGTTTGCAGTGTTGCTATAGTTCTGCTTATTATAAGCGACTTTGGGCTAATGCATTCTAAATCGGTAGTTCTCACACTTTCATGTTTTTTCCAAAATGTTTGAAAATAGGAGATGTACAAGCTCTGTGAGAGAGACACTGTAAGTACTTAGTATAAGCAAAAATAGTGAAAATAGCCAATCTACAAACTCACGACGCCTTGCGTTGCGACTGGCGTTGTGAGCTTAACCCCCGTTCAAATGTGATTATTTGGTGGAAAAAGTTGAGAACCACTGGCGTAAGACATAGTTAAAATATCAAACTGAGGGTCCTGGAAATTAAAATGCTTGTGAGAATGTCATTTCCCTACCTGATCCATCCCAGGGCACTTGCCAGACCATTAACAATGTGTGTGTTTTTGTCCATAGAATATGAGAAAATATTATAGTTGTTATTGCTGCTGTAATAAGAGCAGTGGTGTGTGTGTGTGTGTGTGTGTGTGTGTGTGTGTGTGTGTGTGTGTGTGTGTGTGTGTGTGTGTGTGTGGCATGAGAACAATAACACAAACTGTAACCACCGCACAGCAGGCAGCTATACACACAATGCAACACTATGTCACAATGTACAACAATACACGCCACAGCTGCACAGCGTGGTACTGCTGTGTGTGTGGGCGTGCGCACGCACGTGCATGGTGTGGTATACAGACAGTGAGAGACCACACACACTGCACTGACCCACTGGCCTCCAAATGCGAACACATTAGAATGGCGGGAAGCCAGGGACAATAACACGCGCGCGCGCGCACACACACACACACACACACACACACACACACACACACACACACACACACACACACACACACACACACACACACACACACACACACACACACACATGAGCACACATGCGCAGTTGCGCACACGTATGCACGTATACACGTATGCAGACTACGCACACATACACAGATGACACTAGCCGATATTATTTAGGGAAACAGATACATGTTTTAAACAAGTGGATTAACATAAGATACACAGTCTCACTCTCTCGCACACACACACACACACACACACACACACACACACACACACACACACACACACACACACACACACACACACACACACACACACACACACACACACTTTCCTTGACACAAAGGCGATTCCGCCTCATTCAGTATGGTCATTCAGAGCAGACATCTTTGCCAAATATTCAAATTAATGAATGTTCATTGATATTCAGAGTCGTGCTGTGTCAGTCAAAATTAAATGAAATGTATTGGGGTTTTTTTGAGGGCCGCTATCCCCTTCAATGCATGGCTTTCCGAAATGACGTCATAGGAAAGAGCCTAATTCTAAATTTCCTGTCCCAGCCAAAGTCTATGTACTTTGTTTAGGGTAAATCATGATGTAATTTGTGTCAGCCAAGTCTATGGACTTTGTTTAGGGTAAATAATCAGCATTTGAGCAACGTCATCTAGCTGATATAAATACAAAATACATTTATTTTTCACGGACATGAGAACATCCCCTCACTTCACACAAGTGTGATTTCAGCTAACATCTCCAAACCTTCCAGATGCAGACACAGCCAAACTGAAGACCCCACATAGAAATATACCGTCAAATTGCATTATCCTTCTGTCCCTTCTGGCCCCAAAATGGCCTCTTCGTCCATTTGGTTACATTTGTGCACTCTCTGAGCCTATACAGTATGTGGTATGTGCTAGCCTGTAAACCAGACAAATCTGGGGAGATGTTTTTTTTTTCTTTCTACATTTCGCTCACCCCAGAGTTGTGGGTGACCAATCAGAGCCCACTATTCAAACTGAGACTTTCTTTGCTGTGACATTGGAATCTGTTTGTAAACCGACCCTTGGACATAAATCTTCCACACCGAAGTGCCAGACAAATAACTACGCAGTGATATTAGTCTGGTCATGCCAGGCAAAGGCTAGCCTATGCGCCACCACTCACTCTTTATGTATATTAAGTGAAAACGCATACCGTTTCTGACAATGCTTGCTGCTTTCCAAAATGCCCTTGCCGTTAGGACTCTTCAGCATATGTTTTGGTCTTTTGGACCGCTATATAGCCTACTTCTGTGGTTTTGTTTGAGGAATTTGGGGAATTGCAGTTCTAACAGAGTATAGACATGTCACGGTATACCAAGAACTGGTGGACCCAAATGCAGACACAGACAAAGCTCTTAAAGTTCAAGGGTGTTTTATTCACACAAACTTGGAATGAGGAGGGTAAGGTGGTAGGCAGGCAGAGCAGAGCAACAAGCAGTCAGTGGCCAGGCATGCAGCAGGCAGGTGAGGAGGAGTACAATCAGTACAGACTAAATCCAACACGCAAAAACTATAACACTAAGAATACTGAAGTTCACAGGGAACAATCACTACAAAGAGTTCACTGGCTAGAAGCGTCTACTACCACTGTGGTTGTTCAACGATGGCGATGCAGCGATAGAAGACAAGGGCTTTAGACTGGAGGTGATAAGCTGATGGCTGTCAGGTGCGTTGACTGGAGAGAATGAGGGGACTGGGAACAGGTGAACCAAGTGGTAACTGGAGCCAAGCCAAGCCTATGCCCACACACACTCCCACACAGAGCACAGACACTGACAAGACAAAGACAAGGAAAACACAGCTCTGCCAGGGACTGTGATGAGACAGACCAGATGTGTCAACAAAAAGACTGCTAAAATGAATGGTACACACTACACTAGTGGTGTGCGGTCCGGCCCGGTGCCCGAAGGTCCCGCAGGTTGACCTGCGTGGCGGCGGGACGGGTCAAGGTTTTGAGCGCAATTATCGTGGTGCAGGCGCGACGGGTAAACCCTGTGTAGTGAAGCAGGCCTCTCCACAATTAAAAAGCATCATAACAAGCTATAGGGCTAGTATAGTTGACTATGATTGGCCAAACATTGTCTATAGACTGGTAGTCGACGATTAGGCAACTACAGGAAAAGAAAGTTAGGGTTAGGCTTAGAATCATGCAAAAAAAAGAAAGAAAAAAGACTAATCGACTATAAAGATTGGTAGTCGACTAAGACTCCCTTGGTCGACCTGTGGAGTTATAGCAAGCAAGGGAAGAGACAGTAAAATGAATCAATTACACACGCCATGAAGCCTTGAATCCATGGAGATTGTTTTGTTGACCGGGTGGCTGCAATACTCAATAGCCAGTCACCAAATTATTGGCATAGGAATGCGACAAAACCAACAAGTTAACAACCAAACAAAAAATCTCTCTGAATTCAAGGCATCATGGGGTGTGTACTTGATAGTCACATTTTGGGTGAAGGGCTCCTTTAATATGGGGGTGGGTGTTGACGTGCGACCCCAGTGGTCAATGCAGCGTCTGTGTATTTATGACATTAACAGCTGTTTTTGTCTCATTGTTATCACACCACATATGGACATGTGGAGCTCAGCCAAACATCATTCCATTATGCAGTCCATAACATGATGGATCGCACACAATGACACTAGTCAGTCAGTCAAAAGAAACGCACACGTGCACGCATACACACATGCACGCACACACACACACACACACACACACACACACACACACACACACACACACACACACACACACACACACACACACACACACACACCAGAGTCTTGTTTTTCCATCAAGATTTAGATCACTGCTGAAATAAATATAACATTTGACACTGTGCGTGCGTGCGTGCGTGCGTGCGTGCGTGCGTGCGTGCGTGCGTGCGTGCGTGCGTGCGTGCGTGTGTTTATGAGGTCTGGGGAATGCCATAGTCAGTATAACCTCTCACTAACCTCAGACTTGGTTAACCGCAAAGAGCTGGACCACGACCTCTATGCCCCCCCCCCCCCCCTTTCTCTCTCTCTCTCTCTCTCTCTCTCTCTCTCTCTCTCAGAATCTTACCTTCTCATCGTGTCCTCATTCCCTCCCTTTCCTTACACGCTCTGTCGCCTCTCCTCCTTGCTTCATCTGTGTGTGTGTGTGTGTGTGTGTGTGTGTGTGTGTGTGTGTGTGTGTGTGTGTGTGTGTGTGTGTGTGTGCGTGCACGTGTGTGCGTTTGCGTGTGTGTGGTAAGACTGCTTTATCATAGTGTTATTAGTGTGTGGGCGTGTGAACACAATCATGCATGTTGCTTTACTTGGAGAAAACACTCATCTGGCCTCATTAGTTTCGTGAACAGAAACATAAGCAGCACATTATGTTGTTTTAGTAGGCTATACAGGGACCAAATGGACCATTCTGGGTCATATTGGGGGGATTTTGATTCTGAAACAAATTTCTCACAGTACGGAAATCAACTAATTAATTGATTTTATTCTAATTCAAATTCAAAAACGAATGATATGACCGTTAAGAGTCTGTAACTCCGAGAGTGTACAAATGTGGTTCCATTTGTACACTCTCAGAGTTACAGATCTATAAGGGTCCATTCCAAACTATCATTTAGCTGCGGACCCCCTGGAACTCCCTCAAGGAGCCCTGGGGGTCCCCGGACCCCACTTTGAGAACCACTGTTAGATGACAACAGAGATCTTCCTTATTGAATTTTCGCTTAGAGCCAGATAAAGTCATGTAAAAATCAGAATCAGTGCAATGCAAATAATCCAGTAACATTAGCGTTTTCCAGTTGATGCTTCATAAAACCTCCGGGATCATTTGCTTATTTTTGGAACACAGTTTTTCTTTGACACGATTTAAAGAAAGCCTCTGGGAATTCAGAATGGGGGATAAAACACGACCAAGGTAGGATGTGTAAATTATGTCAGATTTTGGTGCTCTGTGGGCAAGTTTACTACAGAGTATTGAGAGTTTAAGTGGTTAAATGTCCATTAAATCCAGCGTATTAACAGAAAAGTAAATGTATAAAACAAAATAAACAAACAAAAGTCTATTCATTTTTCTATTAAATCCATGAAATGTTTTAATCTGAATCACAATTTTGTAATGTTTTATATAATTGAAAAATGTTTTCTAAAAGAATTTGCAACACAATTGTATACAATTATGTAGTGGTGGTCCCTGCTTCATCTCTCTCAGCTAAGAGGCACCTGGAAAACATTGAACTTGAGTAACAACTGTACTTTGACTGCTAATTTTCTTCTGTTCTCACCGAATCTCTTCGCCAAGAATATCATTTTTGAACTCACCTTGTTACCAAGGGTATTTGAGACTCCACTGCCTGAGCTCCTGAGCTCTGGAATGCCCTAGACCAGAGTCAATTCAACAAGCTGATACTATACCTTATCCTTTAAATTCAGAGAAGCCTTCCTAAATCACCCTGACCCTCTCTCTCCTTATATAATCTCCCTTTTTCTCCTGCTTGTCGAATTCTGTATTGGCTTTTCTATGTTATATACTACCTTTTCTTTCTTTTCAAAATCTTTTTATTTTGGTTTTATAACAGTATGGATGTCAAGTCACAGGTTCATAGAAAAAATTAAAATTAAAACATCAGATTTTAGTGTCAGTGACTCAGAGGTAACAAACGTATACTACCTTTTAATTATCATCCTCTTTTGTGTTATTTGTTTCTCTTGCTATTTTAACGTGTGATTTTCTGTATGGCCCTAATTGTAACCTTATTATTGTTATTATTTTTTAACCCCCTGGAGTTACACATGACTCAGGGACATAAGGACCGCTGACCGGTGTGCCCCTGATTCAGGCAGTCGTTTATAGACGGGAAACGTTTTAGAAGCGAGCATTCTGACAGTCAACACCCCCCACTGTGTGTGTGTGTGTGTGTGTGTGTGTGTGTGTGTGTGTGTGTGTGTGTGTGTGTGTGTGTGTGTGTGTGTGTGTGTGTGTGTGTGTGTGTGTGTGTGTGTGTGTGTCAGGCGTAATGGGGGAGTTAATGGGACCACAGAGCTGTGGTTTGTGGAAGTGCTGGAATGTGGCAGCAAACATGATGTGGAGCCATACAGAACAACACTAATGATACATTTAACACAGTGACAGAGAGAGAGAGAGAGAGAGAGGGAGAGAGAGAGAGAGAGAGTGGGAGTGGGAGATTTAATGAGGCATCAAAAAATTGCAGGGACATGAAGAATGATGGCGGACAAGACGGGAGATGGAATGATTAGGAAGGGTTTTATGTGTTTGTGTGTGCGTGTGCGTGCGTGCGTGCGTGTGTGTTGGTTGAATGAATTTCACATGGAGACAGAGTTCTGTGTCCATAATTAAGTCCGCCTTATGAAGTGGTACATGACTTATTACTGCAGATAAATGGATGGAGAGAGAGAGAGAGAGAGAGAGAGAGAGAGAGAATGAGTGATTTTTGTAGTAAATTGCAAATGCACCCATACATTCATCTGTCGTGGGAACAGTCACCATACGTAATGCACCCATACATTCATCTGTCGTGGGAACACTCACCATACGGAATGCACCCATACATTCATCTGTAATGCACCCATACATTCATCTGTAATGCACCCATACATTCATCTGTAATGCACCCATACATTCATCTGTAATGCACCCATACATTCATCTGTAATGCACCCATACATTCATCTGTAATGCACCCATACATTCATCTGTAATGCACCCATACATTCATCTGTAATGAACCCATACATTCATCTGTCGTGGGAACAGTCACCATACATAATGCACCCATACATTCATCTGTCGTGCTAACAGTCACCATACGGAATTGATCCATTATGGAGGGCAATGTGTCAGTGAGATATCAAACTCAGTTTCTTCTATGCAACAGTAGAGACTGTTCTTCTATGCAACAGTAGAGACTGTTCTTCTATGCAACAGTAGAGACTGTTCTTCTATACTGCAGTGAATACTGGACCCTGAAGCCAACCCTGCAGGAGTCTCTAGACGGGTGCTACACCAGAATGTTGCGTGCAGTACTTAACATCAGTAAGAGTACACATGTTACCAACAAGACCCTGTATGAGGGGGTGCAGTACGTTAGTTAGACTAGTCATTCGTCCGACAAACGACAAACCACCTCAAACCCTAACCTAACCATAACCGCAAGCACGGGAGCAGGCGCTAGTCCGAGATGCGTCCACATGTCGAACTAATGCTCCGTCGGATTTACATGCGGTCCCCGTATGGGGGAATACCAAGGGTGAGCCAGAATATAGCAGCCAGGAGAATGAGACTAGCAGGACACACTGCCAAAGACACTGAGAACTGCCTGCCAACAAATTGGTGCTGTGGGAACCAACACATGGGCATCGATCAAGAGGACGTCCCACATTAACATACGTGGATATACCTGGATTACTGGAAGCGACGGTGGAGGGCTCGTCTGAGGACCACCTAGAGAGACATATTGCCTGTATTTATACTTACAAATTACAAGTTACAAGTTAGGCATTTAGCAGACGCTCTTATCCAGAGCGATGTACAATAAGCAAGGTAACCACATGCATCATGGAATGCAGACAGACAGTGTAGTACCTCAGGACACTATAGGATCACAGGTAAAACAAGGACCTAGCATCCGTAAACAATATACTATCAGATAGTAGTCTGTACATTAAACTATAGGATACATGCAGGTAAACGATGAACTCAGCATCTGTCTCAATAGCATGCAATTCAAATGACATTTTTAAATATGGAGTGCCTTGATTCTTGTATTTTTTCCAGTTTTCCATGTGTTTATGAGGTGACAGTACTTCATTAGACCCCATGGTGTGGTTGTTATGTGCAATGATGTCTTCCTTTTGTATTTAAGGTTTCTTCCTGGAGACTGAAACATTGAACGTGTCAATGTCAAAAAACAATGATATAGTGACATCACAATATAAACCCCTCCCCTAACCCC
>NC_136792.1:37200716-37203216 GCF_951216825.1 Electrona antarctica | reverse complement strand
CGCAGAGAGAGGATTGATATAAAGAAGAGAGTACAGAGAGAGACCACACATAGCAGCTGACACAAAGCAGACACCCAGACGCAAGCATGCACGTGCGCACACACACACACACACACACACACACACACACACACACACACACACACACGCACATACACACACACACACACACACACACACACACACACACACACACACACACACACACACACACACACACACACACACACACACACACGCGCACACACACACACACACACACTGTGTGTACTCTTATATTTCTGAACTGAGGGGGAGACAGTATATTGATGATACAGTGTCCATGCCAAAGTGTATCCTGACCTAGGCAAGACAACAAGGCAATTCAAAGTTCTTTATACAAGACCATCAAGCATTGAGACATTAAGACAAAGCATTCAGACCAAGTGCTATATAAAACTAAACATTATGCCAGAGATATGTATCAAACTATACAAAAGAAAATCCTACTTGAACATTTTTGTCTGGGTCTCAGTCAGCCTGTTTCTGTGAATGTGTCTAATCAGTTATGGCCTCATAACTTATATCATAATGAGTCCAGTAGTGGCGTCTTAAAGGTGCAGTGCAACAGAAATGGTGGACATTTTATTTTGAAGTTTCAAACGGTTCAAGTTGAAACGCCGGTCTGAAGTTTCTGAACCAATCAGAGCATCGCATCCCTTCAGGCGATGGGACGGTAGCTAGGGACGGTTGCTATGCTATGCGCAGCAGCATGCTGTGTGTTTGTTTACAAATGGGATAGACGGCCAGCTGTACCAGTTTACTGTTATGTGGCTTATTTCTACCCTATAATGTTTTCAGATACATATTTTAGCGTGATGATTAAGTTGAAACCGAGTAATACACTGTCTGGATGTTATCTTGAATGGGAATAAAAACGGAGGATTTATGTAATCAATAGCAGCTGTGCTGCGCGGATGCGCACATATGGGGAATTAAACGGGTGAGCGTCATTTTTATTGGCTTTTATCGATGTGGGCCTCGACACGTCATCACGCAGCACGTTTTTGTTTTCAGGAAGTAATAAAAACAATATTTTTATGGACGTTTGATATAAAAACACACAAAAATGAGAATTTTCCCATTTTTTTGGCATCCATTGTTAGGTATGCCCATATGATGACCACGGATATGGTCTAAAAGTGTGAAAAACGTATTTTTTATTTCACTACACCTTTAACTAATTATACTAGTTATACTTTCAAGCATTTTCAAATTTAGCAAAAATAAATTGATGTGATGATCTTGTAGATGTGCAATTGTTGCAGCACAACATCATGAAGTATAAAGATGTGGTTAATAACAAACTCCTAAACATTATTCCCATTGATGTAACATGACCATAATAGAGGGTATGCACATGAATAAAGTGAGTGGCAAATCGAGTGGCAGAGTGAGTTTAACGTCATTTAATGTCGTTTAATGCAGTCAGATAGGACTTTCTATTTGGATGGGCCGTCAAGGCCAGAAAGTAGTTTTATGACACTCAGTAGGCGTTCCTGCATAATTTCCGGGTATGATGATGATCCGTCACACGGATATACAGTATATATTGATTAACTGATTGATTTTTTTTTTATTAATATATTAAATTAATTGACCACAGCAAACATTATCCGACTGACCTGTTGGATTGATCAATTAATTCATTGATTGACCGACAGATAATGGACGTATTGATGGATTGATGGATTGACTGACTGATTAATTGCATGTGTCATTTCCTCAGGTTTCCACTTCCTGTGACATCATCACACCATGCCTGAGGCGTCAGGACGTGGCAGCCATAGATCACCTAAGAACACAGGTCAGAGGTCAAACAGAGGTCAAATAGAGGTCAACATTTTGGTTGCTGCTTATGGTCGCTGCCGGGTGTAAACCTCATAACGTTCTAAACCGTTCCTTTTTCATTATTTTTATTTTTATTTGCGCAAGCAGAGCACACAAGTACAGGAGTCGTGACACGCTGTTTCTGTAGAGACAGGAGTCGTGACACGCTGTTTCTGTAGAGACAGGAGTCGTGACACGCTGTTTCTGTAGAGACAGGAGTCGTGACACGCTGTTTCTGTAGAGACAGGAGTCGTGACACGCTGTTTCTGTAGAGACAGGAGTCGTGACACGCTGTTTCTGTAGAGACAGGAGTCGTGACACGCTGTTTCTGTAGAGACAGGAGTATAGTGACACGCTGTGTCTTTAGAGACAGGAGTCGTGACACGCTGCGACAGTGTTGTCGGAGGTTATAATTGTGTCCCTGTAAAGCATGGAGGACGTGTATTTAGAGTTATTTTAATGTCCACAACATCTAACTGCCTGTCCCTGCGACCGACCAATGATAGAGGGAGTTAGGATAATGAGCTGCTATTATATACACAACCACACGGGCACGCACGCACGCACGCACGCACGCACGCACGCACGCACGCACTCACACACACACACACACACACACACGCACACACAC
>NC_136792.1:37193216-37198216 GCF_951216825.1 Electrona antarctica | reverse complement strand
AAAAAAACAACAAATCTAAATTATTCTCAACTCACGTCTGTTTTGTTAAGTCTAGACGGTGGTTTAACTGAAATAAATGATATTGATGAATTTGAAATATTATCAAAGTATTCTGCTGCAACCCTGGACTTGTGTCACGGCCCCCACTTTGAGAAACCCTGGACTTGTGTCTTGGCCCCCACTTTGAGAAACCCTGGACTTGTGTCTTGGCCCCCACTTTGAGAAACCCTGGACTTGTGTCACGGCCCCCACTTTGAGAAACCCTGGTTGTAGCACCCTCCGGTAGATAGATACGATCACAAGGCGTTCTTTTGTTGTACAGACATTTATTTGCGTATGCCAAATGCTGTGAGAACTGAATAAACATAAAAGACAATATACATTCAGTACAGTATTCTCATAGAGAACAATAATCATGAAAACACAGGTTACAATAAACAAACAAATGTAACAAATATACCTCATTGGCCGCATCCACTTTGGGGGGAATAAACGGAGGAATCTTTAATCAGTATCTTGACTTTTAACTGATATCATTTGAGTTGGACTCTTAAAAGCAGCAGATCTACATATGGCAGCAGCAATGCACTTTAGCTGTTGCACGCTGAAGCTCTCTTCTCAGAATGAACTGGCTCTGCCCTGCTCTGCTAATTAACAGTGATCGAAACCATAGACATATATACATAGACGCCCCTTCCGGCTCTGAGGCGTGTGTCAAAATTGAAGGCACTATTTTCCCGACATTCCTTGCGAAGAATAGCGGAAGCAAAGCGGAAGCTTGTCAAGCTTCCGCGTGCGTAACATAAGTCCCGGAAAATACGTGCTGTGATTGGCCAGTAGTCACTTGAGTGACAGCGAGAGACATGGAGGAATCACATGAGTGACGTAACTTGGGCAGCGACGCAGTCGCCTTCAGCAAATGCCTTCAGCACTTCTAAATAAGAAAGTTGCGGAGAACTGTTGCTTTGTGTTCACTCTTTAATGTTTTCTGTTAGTAATCTAATCCCCCCTAGCTCTGATGTTGTATTGTTAATAACGTTGTTGTTTGTGTTTGTTTGTTTGTCTTGTCTTGTCTTGTAATGTATTTTGTCATGACTGTTATAAAGATTTGTTAAAAAAAAAAAAAAAAGCCTTCAGCACTGCACTTCCGCCTTCATTGGGATACACGTCGCTCCAATGAACTGCAGCGGCAAATGAGGCGTCTATGTATATATGTCTATGATCGAAACCACCCTTGCTCATCAACAGATCAGGCTTCAGCTGTTCAGAGGTTACTGTGACCTTAAAGGGATAGTTCAGATTTTTTTAACTTAAGTTGTATGAAATACTTGCCATTAATATAGTGGTTGCAACTGTATTAATTGATTGCCCGAGTCCCATGGTGGGAGTTCTGCTCTGGTTTTGGTCAATATTAAGTAGTTCCGGTCATTTTGTGGGGGGCACTGGGGCCACGCAGTAAAAGTAAATTAATCCACAAAACGAACGTAATTTGTATTGTTGACCTATTTCTAAAATATTAGCGCGACTTTCGTTCAACTTTGACCCCTCTATCACATGGAACTATTTTTTGGGCGTAGTGATATGGACACAAAAAACATAGTTCTGTGTGATAGAGGGGTAAAGAAATAACGAAAGTTGCAACAATACAAATTACGTTAGTTTTGTGGATTAATTTACTTTTACTGCGTTGGCCCCCAGTGCCCCCCACAAAATGACCGGAACTACTTGATATTGACCAAAACCAGAGCAGAACTCCCACCATGGGACTCGGGCAATCAATTAATACAGTTGCAACCACTATATTAATGGCAAGTATTTCATACAACTTAAGTTCAAAAAATCTGAACTATCCCTTTAATCAATCAATCAATCAATCAAACATAAATCACCTCAATACACATTGAAACAAAGTAGAAACACATAGAAACATGAAATTGACATGAAACAAAAACATTATGAACTTCTTAACTTTATGTACTTATTTATAAATGAACTTTTAATTCTGAAGGCAGCTTTTAATCTTGATGACAGCTACACTGGTATAGAGCATACATGGGCAACTGGCAGCCCGGGGGCCACATGCGGCCCCCACCATCACTTAATGCGGCCCGCAGGTTAAAATCAGAATAGGTCTACTGATATATTATTGATTTCAGCTGTTACAATTCCAAACGTGGAAACATGACTGCGACTGCGACTGCGTCATGAACAAACTATCACGGCAATAATTGTCTGTATCGCTTAGGATAGTCAGTCTGTTTATATGGCGAAAAGAGAATTAATTTGACGGCGGTAACATCGCGGGTCCGCTCATAATTCCGACATCCCATGAGGTTCTCGCCATCCGTTGATGCTTCGTATGATCCATATCTATCAAACCACCGTGCTCATTTGTTTATTTTTGGAACAAAGTTCTTATATGCAGAGCTATACTATACACGTCTTATACACAAATTCAGAATGTGTGGGGGGGAGGGGGGGGGGGGGGTGGGGGGTGACCCAGGTAGGATGCATAAATCACATCAGACTTCGGTGCTCTAACTCAGGGGTTCTCAACCCGTGGGTCGCGACCCCTCGGGGGGTCGCCAAATTATTTTAGGGGTTCCCCAAATTATTTAAAAAACAAACAAAAAAAAACTATGAGCTTGTAGATCTGCTATTTTTAAATAGCTAAATTATAACAATGCTTAAAACACCAAAAGGGGTTCCCGCCCAAAATGGTTTAAGGTTATTGTAGCAGTCAATTTATATTGGGGGTCGGGAGGGGGCGGGGCAGGTGTCCCGAGACGTTGCCAAAGCATTTTCGGGGGTCCCCGGCCAAAAACGTTGAGAACCCCTGCTCTAACTTGTCTTGTAATGTGTGGTGATGACAGATTGTTCCTGTGTGCATCAACAGGTGTGTATAGTCGCACTCACAGAGCTGTGAGCCCAATAAGTTTGACTGCTTAGGCCAGGTGTGACTGCTTAAATCAGACGTCACCCATTCCACAGTAGCCTTCAGTATGCCAACACAAGTTCTGTCATTTCTGTTTCTATTTATCACAGTCACTCCCACTCAACACAAAGACTGTAGGTGAAGACGTTGCTCTCCTCATGATGCATCAGCTGATGAATGTTTTATTTGGATTTGTTTTATTAACGCGAGAACAATGGCTTCCATTATAGCCTGCTGTCTTTCCAGGAGTAGAAAGCCTGCAGTTTCTATTACCCTGAATACCCATCAATGATGTCACTGGTAGGTGGGTTTCTGAACTGTCCACAGCCTTCCTCTGAGACACGGAGTGAGTTGGTACCGTATTATAATGGGCATTGGTGAGGACCACTAATTATTATTCCAGTCATTTAGTCAATGACTAAATGACTAAATGACTGACCAAATGGACCCTTATGGCTCTGTAACTCTGAGAGTGTACAAATGAAACCAGAGGGTTATTTGGTTCCATTTGTACACTGTCAGAGTTAAATTAACACTGAGGATTTCACGGGGTCCCGGAGATATAAATGATTTAAAATGGATGACGTGTCGTGAGCTTGTAGAGCCGCTAATGTGAGGGTAACCCCCACCTGAAACTCCTGCAAACATCCATGTATGTCCCTGAATGCAGTGAGATCAGACAGTCTGTAAGCAGTGCACGCACACGCACGCACGCACGCACGCACGCACGCACGCACGCACGCACGCACGCACGCACGCACGCACGCACGCACGCACGCACGCACAGACGCACACACACACGCACGCACGTGTCTGTCTTTCACATCGTATTGTGGTTTACATCAACAGGAAGTAGCAGAGATGGCATTGTGTCATCTTACAAAGCATCGCCAAGTGTGAGTCAAGCGCATGACATCGTTTTGCTGATACAGACGGTTAGAGTGTGTGTGTGTGTGTGTGTGTGTGTGTGTGTGTGTGTGTGTGTGCGTGCGTGCATGTAATCGTGTGTGTAGCCTCTCTTAACATTAGGTTTCAATTACACTTATCAGCCATTCTCTCTATCTCTCTCTCTCTCTCTCTCTCTCTCTCTCTCTCTCTCTCTCTCTCTCTCTCTCTCTCTCCACAAGTGGTTTTTCCCCTAGCGTGAAAACACACACACACGCACACACACACACACACACACACACACACACACACACACACACACACACACACACACACACACACACACACACACACACACACACACACACACACAAAGTTCTGTGTTCTGTTTTGAGAATTAATTAGATTAGCCTAATTAGCCTAATATACATTAATGTCATGCAAAAAGTTTGTATTCATTCTTAATCATCTCTTTCTCTCGCCAGGCAGATCAATGGAATTAATATATAATTAGAGTATAAATAAGGTGTAAGCAGGTGATACACATGAGCTGCTTGGAATGAACATACAGTACATAACAACTTTTTAAATCGCATATAAATTCTAAGACCACGAACCACGAACCCCTCAGGCTGTAGACAGTTTGAAATTTGACCTAGAAAAACGGCATTGACGTATTTAAGAAGCTGAGAATCTCATCTTTCACTCACTGTAACTTTCACCCACTGTAAGTGGCATCGACTGTAACTGTTTTTTTGTTTTGTCTTTATTTTTTTGTTTTTTACATGAGTTTAGGCATTTAGCAGACCAGAGCGATTTACAGTAAGCATGCTAAACACATAGTGTACATCAAATGCATATAATAGACAGTGTTGTGCCTCAGTAATCTAGGATTCTAAACTTTATAATAACAAAAAATAAATGATCTGTACATTGAAACGCCAGGTCAACAAATGAATCTGTCTATATAACATGCTATCTATTTTACCATTGAGCTACAGTAATAGAGCCGGCCTGCTTGCTCAGGGAATACATTGAATCCTGACCATCAGGTCAAAGTTCGTGTCAGATCCTGTGTCTGGGTGAGACAATCTATAGGCCTATGTGTATGTCAGTATGTCTCAATAGAAGAGCACGGCGACTAAATACAACTACCCCAATTGTATACGTTACAGTATAT
>NC_136792.1:37160716-37180716 GCF_951216825.1 Electrona antarctica | reverse complement strand
TAATGTAGCCCTACTATAATGCAGTCAAGGTCCCCCAAAAAATATACTACAGTATGTTCTGCTCCATTCTCTACAGCTTTTGGTTTCCAAAAACAGTAATTTATTGTAAGCAAACAAAAACAGTAAACAGCAGTTTCATGTCTGCTTATTTTCATTTACATTAATTTCCTTTGATGTGAAAATACAACAAATAATAATAATACCCATCCGTTACTACATGTCAAGGGCACAATACTGGAGTGGAGTCTGTCAAATCCCGCTATTTCCTTCTTCCCATTGCGCTGCCCACGGAACTAGGATTCGCCGCCCGAAGGGCGGCGAAATTCTAGTGAACAACAATACTAAACTCATCTACTGTACTGTACTGTACTGTACTGTACTGTACTGTACTGTACTGTACTGTACTGTACTGTACTGTACTGTACTGTACTGTACTGTACTGTACTGTACTGTACTGTACTGTTGGTGACATGTATTATTGTGTTATTGTTTATGCTATGTTGATACATTGAATACATAGGACCACGATGGAAACCTGTCCCCAGGACCTTTTTATCCTTTCATAGCTTTGATGTCTGACTACCACGTGCTGTGACGTGCACAATTTGGACTAATAATGCAATCAATCAATCAATCAATCAATCAATCAATCAATCAATCAATCAATCAATCCTCATTTTGATGGAAGTACCCCTGGGGGTCCCCGGACCCCACTTTGAGAACAATAGTTTTGAGGCCAGGTGAGTCAGCATAACGTCTCTCCACTATGTGACACAGTTGTGTGAACGCTTATAGTTTGAGTTCCCACACTGTTGTGGAGCCTGGAATCAGGAGTGGGAATTAAGCCACAACGGTGTAGTTTTAGTTGTGAGAGAACTCCATGTGAGTAATAACATTATGACATTAGTCGTGAGAGAACTCCATGTGAGTAATAACATTATGACATTCAATTGTCTGTAAAAATGGAAAATAATGTAATTGCAACATGAGTTTTTCAGAAAACTTTTAGGATTTAGAACAGTGTTTTAGAACAGTGGTTCTCAAAAACACCCATCTGTAATTTTCGAAAGATCATTAAATCATATTTCACTCACACAAACCTTCTCTTCTGAGGGTCCCTGGCACCAGACATTTCAGATGGGGTTCCGCAGCCAAATAGATTCATTCCAGCACTTTGTTAACTGCAGGAATTCTTCCCCTGCACCATGGAATGGTTCTGACAACGGTAAATAGCCATTGCCATGGTTTGTCATGGTTTGGCACGGAACACTTGACCTTGACCAGGCAGCCCGTGTTTAAATAACACAGCGTTGTGAAACTTACGCAGCTCAGCCAAGCCGCACTTTGTCCCTCAGCGCTGACCGTCCAGTGAGTCAGTGGATTGGAGGAAAGAGTTTTATCACTGTGTAAACAACGCCTTCTCACGGGAGTGAGAACGCGTCAAAACAGGTGACTTGGGACAGGATTTCACAGCATGCACCACCTGTCTGACTCGTCGCATGTTGACGATAAATGGACGATGTCCAAACACATCGGCCTGGACGCTTGCTTGACCAGCACTGCTCTTGGGGGTTCCTCACAGGGCTGAGGAACCCCCTGAATACTCGTCCCACGGCCCTCATGAGTAGACGCTTCTTAATAATCGTAATAATAATCCTTGAAAAGAATAATGAAATGAGGAACACAGAGGTGGCCACCGTTCTGCTCGAGGTTGTTCATCATGCACCCCGCCCCCCCCCCCCCCCCCCCCCCCCCCCCCCCAACTCGTCACCATTACCTACTGTAGTATCTATGTACCTGAGAAAATGTTGATGTACACCATTTACACTTTAAAATACTGTGTGCTAATTGAACTCTGAGAGCATGCTCGTATTATCGGTTATTATTACTGGTTATTATGTAGGCATGACGCATATGACTCAGGGAAATAAGGACATGTCTGTAACATGTCTCTCTCTCTCTCTCTCTCCCTCTCCAGCCACCAAGCGCCCCTCCTCGGCCTCGTCTCTGAGCGGCATCGTGGGTAAGCTGATGATGACGTCGTCGTCGCCCGGCGGGGAGCGAGGGGGCGTGGCCTCGTCGTCGTCCTGCACCTCCGTCAACACGGCGTGCTCCTCCTCCCTCTCCAGCTCGGCCTCCTCCTCCGTGTCCCTCCAGGACGCCGCCCACTCCTCTTCCTCCTCTTCCTCCTCCTCATCGTCCTCCTCGCTGCCGTACGGCGCCGTTCCCTCCTACAACGCTCGCTCCTCCTCCTCCTCCTCCACGCCCAAGCGGAACGGCTCCGACATCAGCCTGGACCTCACGCCGCTCAACGGGCCCCCGGGAGGAGGGGGAGGCCCCGGAGGGGCCGGTCGCCTCGGGGCCCCTGCGAGCCACGCCACAGTGTCGGTGCCCGCCATCACCTCGCCCAGGCCGCTGTCCAGGCTGGACAGAGTGGTGCTGGAGATACTAGAGACGGAACAGGCCTACGTCAGGGATCTGAAGAGCGTCGTGGAGGTGAGTTCTCACTACATCCCTCGGGGAAATGAGAGACAAATCATGGAAATATCCCACTCATTCGTTTGTACACTGTCAGAGTTATGACTCTGGGGCCTAAGGAATAGGATAGATAAATGTGTTGAGTTGTAAGACTCAGGGAAATGACGGACTAATGGAAGTAACTCATTCATAAATGTATGCACTCTGAGAGTGAGCCGTGACTTTGGGAAATAAGGAACTGATGGATACATTAACCCTACCTTGCCATGAGAGAACATTTCTTTCTTTCTTTCTTTCTTTCTTTCTTTCTTTCTTTCTTTCTTTCTTTCTTTCTTTCTTTCTTTCTTTCTGTGTGTGTGTGCGTGTGTGTGTGTGTGTGTGTGTGTGTGTGTGTGTGTGTGTGTGTGTGTGTACTCTCTCGTACCTCAGTTGATGGAATAATCGTTCAACAGTTGAACTGGTCAAGTAACCTCAACTAACGGGATTTGTGTAGAGGTACGGTGTGACTTTAGAGAGTGTTGCTGTTACGAACCAGGCTTCCAGACCAGTGACTGTGTGCGTGCGTGCGTGCGTGCGTGCGTGCGTGCGTGCGTGCGTGCGTGCGTTTGAATGTGTGTGTGGACCAGCTGCAGGCATCCACACCTGGACAGTAAATCAACCAACAGCAAAACTACAAACAATCTCTCTCTCTCTCTCTCTCACTCTTACTCTCACTCTCTCTCTCTCTCTCTCTCTCTCTCTCTCTCTCTCTCTCTCTCTCTCTCTCTCTCTCATTAAGGTAAAGCATTCTGCATGTGTTTTTCACGTTGTGCCTGCTGCACGACAAAGAGTGTGTGTTTTTTCACTTTGTTTTCGTGTACTAAAACTATGTGTGCTTTTACTGGTCTCATGCAGTCGTACCTCGAGAGTGTATGTGGTTTAGGCTGTTTAGAGAAGAATGTAAGGACTATTTTAGGAGGTAAGACTCTGAGTCCATTTCTGTAGGCATTTCAACAGTCCTAACTTCTATGCACCTTTGTCTGCATTCAACCAAATGCTGCTGACTCCATTCTTGACTTCCAGCCAAGCCTACTGTATGTGTGTGTGTGTGTGTGTGTGTGTGTGTGTGTGTGTGTGTGTGTGTGTGTGTGTGTGTGTGTGTGTGTGTGTGTGCATGTGCATGTGCATGTGTGCGTGTGTGCATGAGATAGGAGTGTGAAACATCCTTTTGAAGTAAGAAGGATAATTTACTGCCTCTTTTATCCCGTGCCATGTCCTCCTACACGCACGCACGCACGCACGCACGCACGCACGCACGCACGCACGCACGCACGCACGCACGCACGCACGCACGCACGCACGCACGCACGCACGCACACACACACACACACACACACACACACACACACACACACACCACACACACACACACACACACACACACAAACTGGGTGGTTGTTGAGTTGTGAGCTGTCGTCAGCTTTATCAGTTGTCAGCTCTTAACTCTGACCTTCTACAGAGGGCAAACACTGTCTGTCTGTCTGTCTGTCTGTCTGTCTGTCTGTCTGTCTGTCTGTCTGTCTGTCTGTCTGTCTGTCTGTCTGTCTGTCTGTCTGTCTGTCTGTCTGTCTGTCTGTCTGTCTGTCTGTCTGTCTGTCTGTCTGTCTGTCTGTCTGTCTGTCTCTCTCTCTCTCTCTCTCTCTCTCTCTCTCTCTCTCTCTCTCTCTCTCTCTCTCTCTCTCTCTCTCTCTCTCTCTCTCTCTCTCTCTCTCTCTCTCTCTCTCTCTCTCTCTCTCTCTCTCTCTCTCTCTCTCTCTGGCTCATGCTCCAAAAGCTTAGCCTGGCTAATAAGCCAGACCGAATCAGCCGTTGGCAAAACAAAAATTGCCTGCCAGCGGATTACGGTCTGGAGAGGCTCAATTGTACGTCCATTTCCTACACCAGAGAACTGGTGTGGCCAATCGGGACACGGTTAGGGTGACCAGATCCAAACTGTTCATTTGAGGGACAGAAGTATCGCTTGTGTGGGACAAGTGGGATGGGGGGACAACATCCCCCCATCCCACACTTGTCCCACACAAGTGATACTGGAGTACCGGGTTAGCAACTTACTACTTGAGTGCATATTTGTATGCTATTTTAACAGGCTTAAAAACACATCTTGCAGGAAGAGACAATGAGAGAGCTTTACAACAGAAGGCCAACTATTAGGGGACTAAACTATTAGGGTATTTCACAATGTGGGACAGGGTCTCAATTTGTGGGACGCCTGAAAAGTCTTGGAAATGAGGGACTGTCCCACGCAAAGAGGGACATCTGGTCACCCTAGACACGGTATGCAATATGGGCGGGCTTTGGTACAGTGACGTTCAATGCTTGAGACCTTTGACTGACAGTAGCTCTGACCAATTGCGTCAAAGAGAAAATGTTTGAACCCGCCCCCCGGGAAACAAGATCCATACACAGCATCTCCAGACTCAAATACCACACGACAGTGTGATTTGTGTCTGGCTTATTAGCCAGGCTACCAAAAGCTTACAGTAAATGTGGTTCCTTACAGTTTACACCATTGCAGCCTATCAGCTCTTTATCAGACTTCATCACCTCTTTTCTGTTCCCTCTGTTCCTTTCATTGTTTCTCTTTCTTGCCACAATCTATATAGTTTTGAATGGTGCAACCACTCCAATGTGTGTCCCTATGTATGTCCCTATATTTAGGGTACCATGTCTGTTTAGGGTACAAAGTGGCACTGTTGAGCTTCACTCTAGGCTGACAGGAAATGGGGAGAGAGATGGGGGGGTGACATGCAGTAAGGCCGTAGGGATCGGGAGTCGAACCCGCGGCACACTGCCAGACTGGATTACCAGCCAAGGTGCCTGGACCACTGAGCCACGGCCCAGGCCAAATGTACTCTTATTCTAACTTTACTCTTCGATTGAAATGTTGCTAATCTATCCCCTATACTATAGACAATAATGTGCAGAGCCATGCCCTGTATACTGCCCATAACTCAGAGCCATGCCCTGTATACTGCCCATAACTCAGAGCCGTGCCCTGTATACTGCCCATAACTCAGAGCTGTGCCCTGTATACTGCCCATAACTCAGAGCTGTGCCCTGTATACTGCCCATAACTCAGAACCATGCCCTGTATACTGCCCATAACTCAGAGCTGTGCCCTGTATACTGCCCATAACTCAGAACCATGCCCTGTATACTGCCCATAACTCAGAGCCATGCCCTGTATACTGCCCATAACTCAGAACCATGCCCTGTATACTGCCCATAACTCAGAGCTGTGCCCTGTATACTGCCCATAACTCAGAACCATGCCCTGTAGGGGACTGCCCATGACTCAGAGCCATGCCCTGTATACTGCCCATAACTCAGAGATGTGCCCTGTAGGGGACTGCCCATAACTCAGAGCCATGCCCTGTAGGGGACTGCCCATAACTCAGAGCCATGCCCTGTATACTGCCCATAACTCAGAGCCGTGCCCTGTAGGGGACTGCCCATAACTCAGAGCCATGCCCTGTATACTGCCCATAACTCAGAGCCGTGCCCTGTAGGGGACTGCCCATAACTCAGAGCCATGCCCTGTAGGGGACTGCCCATAACTCAGAGCCGTGCCCTGTAGGGGACTGCCCATAAGAGCCGTGCCCTGTATACTGCCCATAACTCAGAGCCATGCCCTGTAGGGGACTGCCCATAAGAGCCATGCCCTGTATACTGCCCATAACTCAGAGCCATGCCCTGTAGGGGACTGCCCATAAGAGCCATGCCCTGTATACTGCCCATAACTCAGAGCCATGCCCTGTAGGGGACTGCCCATAACTCAGAGCCATGCCCTGTAGGGGACTGCCCATAAGAGCCATGCCCTGTAGGGGACTGCCCATAAGAGCCATGCCCTGTATACTGCCCATAACTCAGAGCCATGCCCTGTATACTGCCCATAACTCAGAGCCGTGCCCTGTATACTGCCCATAACTCCGACATCCCGTTAGTCCGAACATATGTGGCTTCTGCATGCGGTTAGGTTTAGGGCTAGATTTCTGCTTGAAGGACTTCAGTGTTTTGTACCATACATTTGTATTAGGGATGTCCCGATACACCTTTTCCGTTCCCGATTCGATCCCTATACCACAATTTCTGTGTTAGCTGATACCTAATACCGATACCAGAGAATAATATTTATAATAATAAATACATTTTTTTTACTTATTTTATCTCGTGTTGTTAATTGCAGACTCCTCACTCAAATGTGCACTTGCAGTTTGGGCAACTCGAAAGCAAACTCCACATGCCCCAACATTTTATTTACCTGCCATAGTGTCAACCTCTTATCCCTGTGTCAGATCGGTGGTTAGACTGGCATATTCACCGATACCGATATGATCCGATATGACCAAAAAGGGCCAATACCGATACTTTTCCGATACTACCGATACAGTATCGGTTTCTATGTATAAGTACAAAACAAAGAATGTTTGCTTTCGCCATCTTTGTTGAAGAAGAGTCTGGGCAATTATGTGTTCCTTTTATGCCAGTGTTCATTTTTGGTTGGCTAAGACTATAGACTAAAGCTACATAGTTTTATGTAGGCCAGCTGTATGCAATCAATGCTATGGCGTCAAGCTGCAACTTCACCACTTTTTTCATATAATTGGCCCTCACAATTCTTTTCTACTCGGCCTGTGTCTCATAGGAGGGCTGTGGGCAGTTCAGAAACCCGTCATCCAGTGACATCATCGTTAGGCTTTTTTTTGTGTGATGTCAGTGTGTGTGTCAGTGATGTCACTGTACTGGAAGACGGGTTTATGAACTGCTCACAGCCCTCCTATGAGACACAGACAGAGTATTCTTTTTCTGTTTGCTATTTAATCATGAACATTAGTCCAATTATATGAAGATAAGTTGAAAAGTGGTGAAGTCGTCCTTTAATGCGACAACGAAAAAGGCCTCCTATACTGGCATGCCCAACAATAGCGACACCAGGTTGAAAGTGGTCAAAGTTACTAAAAAAACAATCCAGTTTCATGTACTGTAGGTGCATTGCATGCTAGTGGCTGATACACTGCTTTCATTTTCAATCAGTAAATCAAAACATATTATTTTAATAACAATCTGGACGTAAAATCTGAATCTCCCACCCACCCCTTTTTCCCCTCAATGTATATGTTTTTTCCCTTTTTACCTCCTCTATGATGATTTCCAGATTTTGGCTATATAGAAGTGTTGTTGTCGCTAAATGTTATGATGAATTGAACATGGTGGACCCCATTGTAAACAAGTGTAATGCTTTATGATTTCGTCCACAGTTAACAGTTTTGTATTGAGTTGTGCTTGAAATGTACTGTAATTCTCCAATCTGTTAATGCATTATTCAATCAATCAATCAATCAATCAATCAATCAATCAATCAATCAATCAATGCTGTATTGCACTGTATGTACAGTATATGTAAACATTGAGCTTAATGTCGTTTACAGCCCGTTCAGGTGTAATGCACACATGACACTCATCGAGCAGCATGTCAAAGCACATGTGTTTGTAGGATGGAGAGAGAGTATTGTGTGTTTGTATAACTTGGGTGATGCCTGTTGAGCAGTGTTAAATTTGACAGCAACTTTTGATGTAGATTTAGTCATAGTCTTTTGAATAAGGATGGAGCTCGATAACCGATACCCGAAAACATCCGATAACAAGCTAATTGAGTACCCATTATCAATACTTATCAAGCCTGTTATCGAGCATAGCGGCCCTCATGTTTAAACAATCAAGACAAGAGGCGATCAAGAAATACTGTAAATGTAATCATCATCATGAAAGCGTTGTTATGCAAAACCGTTGGAGTATCCATTATCCATTATCATAGTATTTGAGGGGCTGGTCTATGACGTCAGTATGACATCATGTTGATGACATCAGGGATGTCCTTATATCAGCATAAATGGGATACACACAGACAGAGAAAGAAAGGTATTGATCAGTTAGCCAGTCTTCTTCAAATAGCTTCATCCTGTACAAGACGAACCCCCCAGAATTCAGTGCCCAAGACCGATTTGATCAGATTATTCAAAGACAATCACTGTCAAACATACAATACACCAGAAAGCAGAACACATTCCACAGTCATCCAATAGCGATTCAACAGCGATTTCTGGAGTGTGGGTCATCATACATACATATATTGGAATAATCTTGAGTTGCAACTATGCCGGACATAGCCACACAGACCGCAGCGGTCCCGGTCAGTGGGAAGGAGATGCAGCAGCCTCAGGCAGAGACTGCAGTGGGAGTGTCCAATTTCTCTGCACCGCCGGAGGCGATGGTCGCTCCTGAACTGGAGAGTCCATCACCTCCCGAATCCTCTAGCACACCTCAAGTGGTGCGCTCTCTACAATTGGCAAAAGAAACATCCTCTGCTAGCCTACCAGCAGAAGAGGTCACAGCTGATGCTCTTCTGGAAGGCGGAGCAGAAGAACCAGCCGCTGAAGATGCTCTCGATCAAACACCAGCAGCAGCTACTAAGAGTATCCAGTCAAAGGTGGCGTCTAATCACTGGACTGGACGCCCGTCAGGGTCTGCCGCCAAATCCAATAGCGATAAGTTACTGGAGGAACCGGACTCTGATCCGGCAAGGCGGGCGCCTCACTCTCGGCTCTCCGCCTCCGAAATAGGTGAGGAATCGAAACAGAGCCGAAGCGAAAAGAAGGCGCGAAAGGCCATGTCAAAGCTCGGCTTGAAGACGATAACGGGAGTCAACAGGGTAACCATTCGCAAGTCCAAGGACATCTTGTTCGTCATCACAAAGCCGGACGTCTATAAGAGCCCCGCGTCGGACACCTACATCGTCTTTGGCGAGGCTAGGGTCGAGGACCTGTCCCGGACAGCGCAGCTGGCCGCGGCGGAGAAGTTCAAGGTCCAGGGACAAGCCCTTTCAAAGGTCCAGGAAAAAGCAGAGGCGCCGAAGGTAGAGGAGGAGAGCGAAGAGGAGGAGCTGGATGAGACCGGGGTGGAGGCTAAGGACGTGGAGCTGGTGATGTCACAGGCCAATGTGTCGCGGGCCAAGGCCGTGCGCACGCTAAGGAACTGCAACAATGACATCGTCAACGCCATCATGGACCTGACCATGTAAAGCATCTGGTGGTCCAGGGATCCAAGGGGACCAAGGGTCCTCCCAGCGGTACCCAGTTAAATCATTGGTTCTCAACCTGTGGGTAAGGACACCTAGGGGCGTCCCCACATGATTTTGGGGGTGTCCCCAGATGACAGTGAAGTGACAATATGTTGACTTAAGTTTTGAATACCTAAAAAAAAGGAAGAAAGGGGAAAAAAGCCATTATGTATCAAAAGTAATCAACAAACTATGAAAACTGGTCAAACATTGGCCAAATTGTCAAATAATATAATATTTAAAAAAATGTCGGTCGGACAGTTCTCCAGATATGCACGAGGAGAGACAGAAACAGACCTAATTTTGATCTAGCTTAGTTTTACTTTACTCAAGTTTTACTTTTTTTCCTAGTTTACTTAGTTTAAATATGGGTAGAGTCAAATCTACCCTGGCGCTGCCCTGTTGTGTATGGACAGGTGAACAAGGTCTGCCTGTAATGTTACAATTTACAATTTAGGCATTTAGCAGACGCTCTTAATCCAGAGCGATTTACATCAAGTAATGTTCTTTTAACAGCGGGCGAGCATCAGCCGACCAATCGCCCGTCATCGAATTATGAATTATTTTTATATTTTCTGGCGATGTTGCCCCGCCCACTTTTCGACCATCGCCCGTTCACCTGCTATCGCCATTAGATTCTCCCTCATCGATCTAACTCGCTGAACTGGTAACCGGTCTCCCTCCTTAACTCATTGTCTGCCAGAGTTAAAAAACATTATCTATAGCTGCCCTTCCAGCCATTCCAGTGTGAGCCTTGGAAGAATAGGGCAAGAAATCTCATCATTGGCGAGCAATCAGAATCAGAATCATCTTTATTGTCACACCACAGTTTTACAAGTAAAAAGGTGGGTTTTTGTGCATAGTTCCCATTGTGTTATTTTTAGCTAATTTAAAAATGACATATAGGCTACTGTATACATTCATTCAAGAATAGCTAAAGTCCAAGTCAACTAGTCCCTGGTATAATCCACAGTAGGTTCAGGAAGAGCGAAAAGGTCCAAGGTCAGCCTATCGGCATTGCCCGTCATCAGGCCGCCGAGCAAGGCATCGCCCGCCGATCAGGCACCGACCAGTACAGTCGCTGTTGGGACTCACATACGTGAGGAAAAAGGCCCCTTGGATGAGACTTGCGACAAGAGATGCCGCATCATACTAACCTTAAATGGGGCTTACATATGTTCTTACTCTGAGCCTCGGTGGTCAATGACCTCACCAGAACAGATATTATCTGTGTAGAATATTCGTATGGGTTCTTCCGTTCGTGACATCAGCTGTAGTGATGTCGGTCTCTGTGTACTATGACGCCAGTCTCGGGTGACCTAAGTCGAGCCAAGTCTGTTCCTAGTATGGGGATCTGGGATGGCCCCTTGTCCCATGGTCAGATCCTCTCCCTCTCTCATTTTCACATTCTATCTTTCTCTAAGTCAGAATCAGGGAGGGGGGGAGAAGATAAAGTCGTGCTATATTTTTGTCCTTCTGCCGAGTGGGATAGGAAATGATTTACAGAGGGGGTCAATGGAGGGGCATATAGAGAAATATAGCGTGCGTGCGTGCGTGCGTGCGTGCGTGCGTGCGTGCGTGCGTGCGTGCGTGCGTGCGTGCGTGCGTGCGTGCGTGCGTGCGTGCGTGCGTGCGTGCGTGCGTGCGTGCGTGTGTGTGTGCTTGTGTGTGAGAGAGAGGACACATGGAGGTGATCATAGACAGATAGATGACTTTGACTACATAGCAGGACGGTGTTGCCTATGAAAGAACAAAGCTTGGTAGGCCACAGCGCACAATAGAGTGCAAATTAGAGAATGGAATGAGATACTGCAATTATCAATAATAATAACATGATGAATGATGAATTCATTGTCCACTATGATATCATGGTCCCACACACACACACACACACACACACACACACACACACACACACACACACACACACACACACACACACACACACACACACACACACACACACACACACACACACACACACTTTGTTTATTTTGTGACATTCTTTCCCATGCCTCATGACTCAGTTGCATCATTCTATTATTTCTTCCCCCTCTCTTCTCCTTTTTGCCACTGTTCCCCTCATTTCACTCTGCGTGCATACTTGTGTGTGTGTGTGTGTGTGTGTGTGTGTGTGTGTGTGTGTGTGTGTGTGTGTGTGTGTGTGTGTGTGTGTGTGTGTGTGTGTGTGTGTGTGTGTGTGTGTGTGTGTGTGTGTGTGCTTGTAATGACCCATATAATGAGGGTCATTGGCTACATTCATCACCTTTTAAAGGCAACAGACATAATCTCTCTCTCTCTCTCTCTCTCTCTCTCTCTCTCTCTCTCTCTCTCTCTCTCTCTCTCTCTCTCTCTCTCTCTCTCTCTGTCTCGAAGGCTATCGCTTTGTTGCATACTCAAATTGCATACTCTGCTCCATGTTACAGACTGTTGCTCCGCCCCCTTGCTATGGAAACATGAAATAACTACAAAAAGTGCCCCTCGGGGCACAGGTCTCCACCAGGGCAGGTCAGGTTGTGGCCTCCTGGTGGCGCTATAATAGGCTAATGTGAAAAGGGTGCCATTTCTTCATACGCCTTTGATGGCAATTGGATGATTTGAGGCATTTTGTTCCAAAAATGTGTTTTGCAAAAATCAACCTGTTAGTGGCGCTATAACAGGCCAATGTGAAAAGGGTGGGATATATTCCTCAGCCTAGTAAGAAAATGTGTGAAAGATTTCACGAAAATTGTACGCTGCGTTCATGATTTGAGGCTTTTGTTAAAAACGGGGCAATCTTGCAAACTTTGAAAGCCAATTATAGCCAATTAGGATGGAATATGAAATATCGGACAGATCCGACTTGCGCACATGACTATAGAGATACTGTGTAACGATTTGTGAGATTTTTGGACAGAATCTGGAGGAGTAATATCAAAAAATGTGTTTTACAAAAGTCGGCCTCCTGGTGGCGCTATAAAAGGCAGATGCGGAAAATGCAGGTCAAAGGTTTGTCCTTGGCCTCTAGGGAGTGTGCATGCAACGTTTCACGCAGATCGGTGCAGTTTTAAGTAAAAAATGTGAAAAGTTGCCTCATGGTGGCGCTATAACAGGCCGTTCTGGAAAATGTGGGGCAGAGGTTCATCGTTGGCATCCAGGGAGTGTGTGTGCAAAGTTTGGCATCGACCGGGTTAACGGTGCCGGAGTTTAGCTGATAACGGACGGAAGGACGGACGGACACACACACGGACAGAGTGCAAAACATACTCTCTCCCCATGCCTTCGGCCTGGTGGAGACAATGAAATAATATTAATATAATTAATAAATGAATATGTGGAGTCTATAGAAGTGAGTGCTAGGAGGTGAGGTGAAGACACTTTGGTGACATTTGGTGAACAACACTAATGTTTTGTCCACTCTCTCTACAGGACTATCTGGGGTGCATCATAGAGTGTGGTGATCTGTCGTTGAAACCAGAGCAGGTCAGCAGTCTGTTCTGTAACATCGAGGACATCTATGAGTTTAACAGGTCAGTGTCTCTCTCTCTCTCTCTCTCTCTCTCTCTCTCTCTCTCTCGCCTCCTATTCCCGACAGTGTCTAACATACATGCACTTTATCCATTAATATCCAACAATGTTTTCACCAGGGGACATGGAGAGGGGACATGAGACAGGGGACAGAGGACAGAGGAGAGGGGACATGAGTCAGGGGACAGAGGAGAGGGGACATGAGACAGGGGACAGAGGACAGAGGAGAGGGGACATGAGTCAGGGGACAGCGGACAGAGGAGAGGGGACATGAGTCAGGGGACAGAGGACAGAGGAGAGGGGACATGAGTCAGGGGACAGAGGACAGAGGAGAGGGGACAGGGGACAGAGGACAGAGGAGAGGGGACATGAGACAGGGGACAGAGGAGAGGGACATGAGACAGGGGACAGAGAACAGAGGAGAGGGGACATGAGACAGGGGACAGAGGACAGAGGAGAGGGGACATGAGACAGGGGACAGAGGAGAGGGGACATGGGACAGAGGACAGAGGAGAGGGGACATGAGACAGGGGACAGAGGACAGAGGAGAGGGGACATGAGTCAGGGGACAGAGGACAGAGGAGAGGGGACATGAGACAGGGGACAGAGGACAGAGGAGAGGGGACATGAGACAGGGGACAGAGGAGAGGGACATGAGACAGGGGACAGAGAACAGAGGAGAGGGGACATGAGACAGGGGACAGAGGAGAGGGGACATGGGACAGAGGACAGAGGAGAGGGGACATGAGACAGGGGACAGAGGACAGAGGAGAGGGGACATGAGTCAGGGGACAGAGGACAGAGGAGAGGGGACATGAGACAGGGGACAGAGGACAGAGGAGAGGGGGACATGAGACAGGGGACAGAGGAGAGGGACATGAGACAGGGGACAGAGGACAGAGGAGAGGGGACATGAGACAGGGGACAGAGGACAGAGGAGAGGGGACATGGGACATGGGACAGAGGACAGAGGAGAGGGGACATGAGACAGGGGACAGAGGACAGAGGAGAGGGGACATGAGACAGGGGACAGAGGACAGAGGAGAGGGGACATGAGACAGGGGACAGAGGAGAGGGACATGAGACAGGGGACAGAGGACAGAGGAGAGGGGACATGAGACATGGGACAGAGGACAGAGGAGAGGGGACATGAGACAGAGGACAGAGGAGAGGGGACATGGGACAGGGGACAGAGGACAGAGGAGAGGGGACATGAGACAGGGGACAGAGGACAGAGGAGAGGGGACATGAGACAGGCAGTCTCGCGTAGCCAGACAACTATTCCACAATCTCCGAATGCTACTGTATATACAGTAGAGTCTGTGTTGTATCTGGTTTCTACCATACAAAATACTGTTAAAACTGGGAGAGCACCGAGAGCTTGAAGTGAAAACAAGGTCTCAGATCGACACCCCAGGATGACAGCAGCTGAAAGTCACTGAAGAGCCAGGTCTACTGTATGTAAACACACGTACACATTTGTTCAAGAACATGAAATATTTAGAGTTCTGAGTTCCTAATATTCCTCAATCCCCCCCCTCGACAGACAACAAACGTCTGTCGCAAAAGAAATATGAAATATGGAACCATAACTCTTTCACCCCCCTCGATCCTCAGCTGAACCCTTTCAAGGACACCAAAAATAGCCAGCATCACAGTACAGAAACTCCCCAAAATGGTTTTCAAACACAGACATTCAAGATTACAGCTTGTCATAAATGATTTTCATTACAGTGGGTACATATACAATTTCGGATCAGTGGAGAATTCTCTTTGTGTTACTTCAAACTCTTATGGCTAAAAATGTTACAGGACAATGAACCATATCACATGGACCTCTCTTCTTGGAGATCCACATGAAAACCTCACATGGACCACTCTGGATCCACATGAAACGCCGTCACTTCGTCAACACAGTTATCTGTTCATCATTTCCGTTGATTTACATAATAATTTAGAATGTCCAATTCCTGACTAAAAGCAAACTATACATCCTTTGATTATTTTAATTTATATTCAGACAAATGTGCGCGACTGTAACGACGAAATGGAAGCGGGGAGGAGGTCGTCGCATCCGCTTTATCCTCGGATAATTTTCGGAGCTTCCGTGCCTCCAGACTGTATGACGGAAGCATTTGAAGATTGTGGGAGGCAACAGTCTGGCTCGCGAGACTATGGGCTGAGAAGAGGCGAGAGGGGACAGGGAACAGGGGAGAGGGGAGATTCCCAGGCGTATTGGGGAGGATTTAATCCATTACCACAAGCCTGGAGGCTATCTGTGCACCAGGGTACAGGGGATATGAATGATAAATAAGACCTACTAGCAGGGTGTTTAACCTGTGTAGGGATATTATTACACAGGTACAAAAAAGGGCACAAAGTACTCAGAGGACAGTCTGTGATGTCAGGCTTCTATCGCATTTGTTCTGTCACGTCAGTACTGTGATGCAGGCATGTCCATATGTGGGCTCTATTTTCCCTTCAACATTAACCACTTAAACACTATCATGGTTGAGTTGAGTCCCTCAAGGCTCTATACCAGTGTATTTTCTGTTTTCATATTGTGAGGAAAGTAGTCGATCGACAAGCTCACGTTGGCAAGCTGGTCAATCTGCTATTTTCTGCGAAAGCTTTCTCCACGACACGGATGCAGGGGTTTAAGTGGTTAACTAAAAATTAAAGCTCTATTATTATAATTATTTTAAGTTTGTTTGTTTCGTTTTTTGTGTGAATACAATTTTATTTTGTCCTAATCTGAATGGTAGAGTATGTTAATACAAGTAAGACGCGTGGACGCGGGAAGTGATCGCAGCTGTTGTGGCAGTCTGACACACACACACGCACACACACATACACACACACAGACCTTGTTTTGTCTTTTTTTTTGTTCTTTTTGTTAAGTTTTCTTTTTTTTTTTTATGTTTTCTACTGCGTGCGTGCGTGCGTGCGTGTGTGCGTGCGTGCGTGCGTGCGTGCGTGTGTTTTTTGTGTGTGATACAGCTGCGCCCTCTGGTGGCGGGCGGGTGGTGTTACAGCGTGACACACTCACACACAGACAGACAGACATGTTCTGCTGGGTTACATAGTAGAGGCTCACTGGCGTTCGCAACAATATAACTTATTCATTGAGACACACACATACGGGTATTTCAGGGCTTGGCCGAATCCGCCATTCCTTCCCCGGATCAAACTACACAACTTTCACCATTGGGATTGTAATACGGAACGTACACATTGTTACATTGTACTGTGTTTGTCGTCAATGTACTGCAGTTAATTGCATAACCACCGATCTTGTGAGAAATGAAAACTCTGCGATTCTGCCCAATAATCAGATTCTTTGAGACAAACATCCAGGTTTTTGCCGGGTCAAACAAGAGAATCATGTGACGTTGATCCCCTTCCCCTATTGGCTCATACTAGGACATAACTTATGTGTAGTCAGATGATGTTGTTGTATTTGGTTTCCCTGCTCTTATTGAAACATTTACAGCAGATCCTGGGTCTAGGTTAGACACAACATTTCACAAGATCATGTTTCTGGCCTCACACAAATTTTGACCTGGGAGTCAAAGTTAATGTTTTTCCTTGGAACAATGAGGCAGGCTTTATTAGCTCAGTGGTGTAAAAATGTCAGCACTTGTGAATAAACTCTGGGTTCAAATCCTGAAGCTATAACTTACGCAAGACACACAGGAATGGAAAGGTTTGGGCCAATATGACCTGATGTGATTAAAAGACAGAACTTCAGCATTATTGCTATTATATGGTTTTTTTTTGTGGCTTTCGCCTTTATTTTATATTTTTTATGGAGGGACAGACAGTAGGCTGACAGGAAATGGGGAGAGAGATGGGGGGGACATGCAGTAAGGGCCGTCGGGATCGGGAGTCAAACCCGCGGCACACTGCCAGACTGGATTACCAGCCAAGGTGCCTGGACCGCTGAGCCACGGCCCAGGCCTCATTCTGCAGCTTTATTGCTACATTCTCAGGCCGCTATGTTGTGCTGATAGGAGTCACAAAGTAGGGCCATTTGAAGTGTTAAACACTGCTATAACACTGCTGCCGAGCAGCGATGCACTTGCAGCACTCAGCTAATATTGCTATTATACAGATCATTCTAAAGACTGCATTCAGTTGAGTGCAGTATGTACAAAACTCTGCCACCCACCTGCTCACCAGAACCCGGTCCAGGGACCACATCATGCACACCAGTCCTCCGGGACCTCCACTGGCTCCCAGTCAAACGCAGAATAGATTTCAAAATACTAATTACTGCCTAGTAGTACCTATACCTAAGAATATACTGTATTCAAAGATTTGCGACACATTTTCACGATTTTTCAACAATAGAAGATCTGCCTATATCTGGCTATATATAGTCCATGGTCTCGGAGTGATTTTCGTCTTTTTTTCAAATCCTCAAAAATGATGAAAAAACGGCATGCTATAGTATGCCGTCTCTCTCTCTCTGCGTCACTCTCTCTGCGTCACTGTCTCTGCGTCACTGTCTCTGCGTCACTGTCTCTGCATCACTGTCTCTGCGTCACTGTCTCTGCGTCACTCTCTCTGCGTCACTCTCTCTGCGTCACTCTCTCTGCGTCACTGTCTCTGCGTCACTGTCTCTGCGTCACTCTCTCTGCGTCACTGTCTCTGCGTCACTGTCTCTGCGTCACTCTCTCTGCGTCACTGTCTCTGACTGTCTCTGACTTTGAACTTTCAAAGTCGACTTTGAAATTTAAAAGTCAACTATTTCAAAGTCGACTTTTGAAATTTAAAAGTCAACTATTTCAAAGTCGACTTTGAAATAGTGGCCCTAAGGGGACATGTGGGTAGATATTTTTTAGGTGGTAAAAAAAAGAAAGGGGTGACGTCGGCATGACGTCGGCATGACGTAGCTGTTGACTTTGGGTCCCTTGTCCGTGTGTTGGGTACAACTTCTCACTTGTATATATAGATACAGTACATATAGTACATACCTATGTGCAGATGTTGTCGAGATAGTCGCTATGGAGGAGAAACCTTGTATCTTCATATTTCATGCTTTTATGTGTTTTTCCATAAATTCATTAATGTTATTTGTGTGATATATACTGTACAGTAGCATACAGTAGATTCAGGCAGAGTGGCGCTGGCATTGACGATGTATGTCTCTCTCTCTCTCTCTCTCTCTCTCTCTCTCTCTCTCTCTCTCTCTCTCTCTCTCTCTCTCTCTCTCTCCCTCTCTCTCTCTCTGCCAAGCAGTATGGAGAAACACTTATCGTTGCTGAACTGTAAAACCACAAGAATGTCTCTTGATGCAGCTCTTTGTCACGCGGGTGTGTGTGTGTGTGTGTGTGTGTGTGTGTGTGTGTGTGTGTGTGTGTGTGTGTGTGTGTGTGTGTGTGTGTGTGTGTGTGTGTGTGTGTGTGTTTATCCACTAAAACGATATATAACTGTTTGACCGGGGTTCCCCAAGGCTCCATACTAGGTTGGCTCCTCATCTAAATGTGAACTTGAAAACATTTTTTTCAGAAACTTGTTCTGCACTGTACGTTTCTTAGCCAGGATTTAATCGCAAGGGTGCATTTGTACATTATTTTGTTACACTCTCAGAGTTAGAAATGGACACATTCATGCATAGGATATATTGGTGAAGCTATGCAATTACCGCCTACACTGTACAGTATATGAAGTCAGAAATGAGTTGGCGATTCCTCCGCTCTCATCGCATGCAGGAAATACACAAGTTATGAATAATTTACAACAGGATCACCGTTCCTGCTTCCAAAAGCTATGCCAGAGTGCAGTGTAAGCAAAGCACATTTAAATTCCACATTATCTGCGCTGTCGGGTGGAAACCTTGCATGTCCTAAATGGTTACTTTCCAGGAAATGGAAAAAGGAACCTGTGATCCGATGGATCCAATGTAGTTATTATTTAGTCCCAAGCTCTTGTTAATACTTTTCATTGGTTCAATATGATAAAACACACAGACAGACTTTTACTTAGATATAATAATGATAAAATATATCCATAAGCTCACATAATAGCACAAGATGTACAGTGAGCTTATATCTCTGCCATTCACTTCCCTTCTCTACTACATTTGTGCATGCGGCACAAAAACAAACTAACATAAAATATGAATGACTGAATACTAGTATTTATTAGTCAAAATCTGTTAGTTTATTTTCCACTGGGAGGAGACCCCGGGGCAGACCAAGGCGCAGTTGGAGGAAACACATCGACTCACTGGCCTTGGAACGTCTCAGGATCCCCCAGGAGGAAGTCACTAATGTTGTTCTGGAGAGGGAAGTCTGGAACACTCTGGTGGAGCTGTTGCCCCAGCGACCCAACTACGGATAAGCGGTTGAAGATGGATGGATGGATGTACTTGTTTCCATTGTGGTCCCATGTATTCAATTCATCCATATAGCGTAAATGCATGTCATGAACAAAACAAACACTATTTATGTACAAAAGAGATGGGGAAATTACATTTAGGCCTACCTCCCCTTGTGGTCTCCTGATAGATGTCTTTTTCAGGCCAATTTAGAAAGAGACCAGGGCATTCCACATTATGGTAGCAAGTATTATAGCAGAATGAGAATTGTCTCATGCTTGTTCTAAATGTGCGTGCGTGCGTGCGTGCGTGCGTGCGTGCGTGCGTGCGTGCGTGCGTGCGTGCGTGCGTGCGTGCGTGCGTGCGTGCGTGCGTGCGTGCGTGCGTGCGTGCGTGCGTGCGTGCGTGCGTGCGTGCGTGCGTGCGTGCGTGCGTGCGCTCGCGTACCAGATCATGGTCGCTCCTTCTAGCATTGTGGCTGTGGGTGTCACTCACTTTGGAGAAGTATAGTTGGACAGGCAAATACGGAGATAC
>NC_136792.1:37150716-37155716 GCF_951216825.1 Electrona antarctica | reverse complement strand
ACAGTGTAGGAGAGACGTGTGTGTGTGTGTGTGTGTGTGTGTGTGTGTGTGTGTGTGTGTGTGTGTGTGTGTGTGTGTGTGTGTGTGTGTGTGTGTGTGTGTGTGTGTGTGTGTGTGTGTGTGTGTGTGTGTGTGTGTGTTTGTGTGTGTGTGTGTGTGTGTGTACGCACGCACGCACGCACACACACACACACACACACACACACACACACACACACACACACACACACACACACACACACACACACACACACACACACACACAGGATAAAACAGGATAATGATAATGTTTGTGGGTGTATATGTATGTACAGTATTTGTGGGTATGAGAGAGAGAGAGAGAGAGAGAGAGAGAGAGAGAGTGTGAGATTATGGGTTCAGTCAGATGAACATTCCTACATGGTGACACTATATTGTAAACTAAAGGTGAGAGTTGAAGACCTCACAAACCTTTGAATCATGAATCTGTCACTTAAACAACTGAACACGTGTTACTACAACTGTAGACATGTCACACACACACACACACACACACACACACACACACACACACACACACACACACACACACACACACACACACACACACACACACACACACACACACACACACACACACACACACACACACACATACACTCTTAATCTTAATGGCTACATGTTAAAACACATTGGATACGTCACCCATTTACACTTCCCCCTGCCCAGGGGACCAATTATTATAGCCCAAATAAAAATCTCTCTCTCTCTCTCTCTCTCTCTCTCTCTCTCTCTCTCTCTCTCTCTGTAGCCTAGGCCTTCATGGTTGACAATACAATCACAGTATATATAACGCTTGCTGGTAGCTGGTATCACTGAGGATGTCACAGACAGATGAGCTGATCTACAATGTAGATAAAAGTGAGCACGTTAGGTTTGTCCTTCCCTCCGTCGGTCCACCCAGCCAATTTTAATATTATACTTACACTTGACAATAACCCTCTGAAACGATATAGTGTAGTTCAATAAAAAATGACTATGGAAATGTTCTAAATGTGTGACATTTTTTAAATTTCATTCCAGCTAGTCTTTAAGCAAAGTTCCAACTAAATATATAGTAATTCAAAAACATCACACTAATTGAAGGCATACATTCTTATGAGAGTATGTGAAAACCTTTTTTTTCTATATGGCATATAGAAAAGAGAGATATAGCAAATAAAGAATGATAAATACATATAAATGAATACATTAGCCTAATTGAGTTTATGACAATGCACACAGCACACGCACACTCACAGACACAGTGCACACACTGTACCAAGCACATGCATACTGCGTATAAGTACATATACACACAGACACACAAAGGGACATACAGTACTGTACATTCACACATATACTGTAGAAACAGATAAATATACACTAGCACATACATATTAAGGGGGAGTGATGGTTGTACGATAGCAGTGCTGCTACATCACCCACAGGCACAAATCAGCACACTCTTTAACTGTTTGGAATTTCAACTTTTGAACTCTGCACGTTTTACAGCGTTTTGGTCTATACCCCTTAACCCATTCTGGGGTTGGTGTTATAAGCATTATGTTATTCTTTAGCTGTTGAAAAATAGTAGTGCGCTACGAGCTTGTAGATCTGCTATTTTTGAAAAATGCGGCGCAAATCTTTGAATATATATTCTTTCAGAGCGAACGTTTTTAACTCAAATCTTTGCTTCCGGGGGGTTCCTGGGACAACATATTTTCAGATGGGGGTCGGCGGCCAATTACATATTTCAGAAAACTGTCAGAATTTAGAAGCCCTTTTTTATGATCAGTACTTTATTTGGATTTTTTACAAATAAACAGAAAAAACAAACACAAGCAACAACAGAATACGTAAGCATGGACATTATGTATGAGCACAAAACATATAAAACAAGGATAGACAAGATAAAATAAAAAAAAATCTAATTAAAAGTTTAGTAGTTAAATTAAACACAGCATCATCAACCGTATCATATGTATACTAAGACAGTAAACAATCAAAAGCACATTGCCTGACCATGGATCACATCAAGGACCTGCAACATGACTTATGAGGAACACGTTCCACTTCGAATGATATTTATCTAACTGATTATTCATCTTAAAAGATGACTTCTCCAAAGCAGCCACAATACCAAGCTGAGTGAACCATACATGTGCTGGAGGCAAATCCTCAGACTTCCATTCTTTAACAATGCCCACCATTAATGCTGTATGAATCCAGTCAGCTAGAGGTGCGGGGAGGTGTTTTAATGGCGATGGATCACCTAGAATAAACAGAGCAGGTGTATAAGGGATATCCTGGTTTGTGATTTGCACTATATTCTCATGAATAGCACACCATAGAGTCTGTACTACAGACTCTAGACTTTAAATGTCGACGGCAGGCCTAAATGGGTTAATGTAGCCTACTTTATCATCATGTTTGGAACGGAATGCTGCAATGCAACGTTTTGTTTTAACCAAAAAAATACAATTAAATTAAATAAAAAATAAACTTAATTAAAATAAGTTCTAGGTTGCAGACAGCTTAAAAGTCCCAGGCCAAATGGAGTGGTTACATTTTTCTACACTAAAAGTGTTAACAGTGAGGATTTCCCCATGCATAAACAAGGCAGTAATGGCAGAGGTGTTGTCAGCCTGACTGCAGGACAGGTTATCATTATGACAGGAATGTGCTGTGTCCATTCTTGGTTGCTGTTGACAGTAAAGCCTAATTCATATTACAGGCCATCGCACGATCGAGGCTGCCACTGCCGTACTACAGATTATAGATCAGACTGAACACAGGCCAGCCCACACATGCCCACCTGATGGCTGACGGCTACTGTAGCAAACCATTTACACCTTAATGGGTGGATGAGTGTTTGGGAAGCAGCGATCCAACCTCATGTGTATTACTCTGGGGGTGACAGACACACCATGAGTCAGACACCGTCCCCAAAGCCTAACCTTACCCTAACCTCCCGTGTCAGAGTACCCGTGCCACCCATCTGTCTGTGTCCCTTTTATGCCCATATATGGAGATTTCTGGATCTGTCTCTCTGTGTCCGTTTATTCCTATATATTGAGTGTCAGGCATGCCCAAATATGGAGTGTTGTGATGTCAGAACAGGCCAGCTCCATATATGGAGCCTGCATGGCAGGGGCCCAGTCCAGAGCCCAGGCAGAGGCCTTTTGTGGCGGTTCTGGACAAACGTGGGTCCGACTAGCTGACTCGACACCGGGCACTGCATTCCCTGTGGGGCTGTGGAACGCGTGTGTCGAATTTGAAGTCACACACACACACACACACACACACGCACGCACGCACGCACACACACACACACACACACACACACACACACACACACACACACACACACACACACACACACACACCAGAGTGCAGTGGAGTGGAGTGAATTGTTCTCCTTCTCTGTCTCTCTTTCGGTCTCTCTTTCTCAAAACCATCTCTCATATTCTCCCCTTTCTCTTTCCATACCAGCCACTATCCTTCCCTCCTCTCTTTGTTTATTTCTGTCACCACCGCATCACTCTATCTCTTCTCCTCTCCTCCTCTCTCCATCACCAACTCCTCTACGCAGTCAAATCCTCGGTGTTCATTCAACACAGGGAGTTGCAAAACAAACAAAGCAAACCAGGGGGTAGATGCTCTCAAAAGCACCATGCAGTGTGTGAGTGTGCAGAGCATAGTTCAGATGCCACGCAGTCAGACAGTATTCATCACATCATAAATAAAGCCAGAAGTCATTCCAAGTTTCCATAGACAGTGCATGTTTGTCTTTGATTGAAGTGTCTGTTATATTTGGCTGCGGGATGTTTTCCTTCTTTAGCTTAGCTAAACATCACTATTGTAATGGTTTTTACGTGAATACCAAGTACTTTGTCTTGTATGCAGGAACAAGCTACTACTGGTAAATTATATACACAAATAGCATTTCACTCCAAGCAAACAGTCAAAGTGGATTCTGAATGTGTCTGCCATTTCTAATGGCTGGAGGCTTAACAGTATTTTCTCCCTGTCCACACTTTACGAGTGAAACAAGCCATGCAAGGCCGTGGTTAACTAGAAATGAGAAGAGGCAGTGATACCAGTCGTGAAAGTGCCATGAAGTTCTTGCCGGAACTCTCAGAGATTTAAATAAGGGACACAGAAAGAATTTGGGTCCATTTCAGGTCAACCCCCTCCCAATTCCGGGTCCAAATATCAGATCAAACCCCCCAAAAGCATACAGTACAGAGGTCCTTGCAGACTGGACGCGTTTTTGGGGGAAAACGCCAGAAAAACACTGCTAAAATCCAAAAAGTGCAGCAGTGCAGTGTACAGGGACCTAATATTATTTTCTGAGCTCAATTGCACCCAAGGAACCTATACTTTTAACATTCAGTAGATTTTCTGTGGTCTGGGGTTTTCTGGCTCAAACAAGTGCTGTGATATTCCTGTGGACTGTGATGTAAGAGTCCATAAATCCCATATATGACATTAAAATTTGCCAGCAGATGTCACTTTTGAGGCCTGTTTGCCTGTTTTCATTGCAGCTCAAAAGGCCTCAGAACACACAGAGAAAACCCCAGACCACAGAAAATCCACTGAATGTTCAAAGTTCAGTTTGTGTGGGTGAAATTGAGGTTATAAAAACTAAACCTAAAATAAAAATAAAAATAAATAAATAAACATCTGAGTAATGCGTTGCATTGGGCTTCATTTATTTTTTAAATTGCATTCTTAGTTTTCCTTGTTTTCTTTCCAGAAAAGAAATTGATTTGAACCAATCAGAACTAACTATGATAGTGTGTCCGTCTGTCAGCCATGCAGCCAGAAACTTTCAGGAAGGAATTTCATTTGTCGTAGATCCCGCCTACTCTATCCGATAATGTTTTGCACACACCATACTGTAGGTTTCTGTATCCGCTCTATAGCCTACCGGAATTGCAAAGTGGACTGAGCCAAGTCTGGTTTCGACCAGAGCA